>NW_027508722.1:2027500-2062500 GCF_051911475.1 Siphateles boraxobius | reverse complement strand
TGTGTGTGTGTGTGTGTGTGATGGGTAGGTTTAGGGGATCTGGTTAGTGTGAGAGAGTGTGTGTGTTTGTGTGTGTGTGTCTGTGTGAGTCTGTGTTTGAGTGTGTGTGTGTCTCTGTGTGAGTCTGTGTTAGTGTGTTTGAGAGAGAGAGTGTGAGTGGGTGTGTGTGTGTGTATACTGTAGCCTATATATTTGGAGCAAATGCTTTTCAATTAGAACCAGAAGTCACACTGAAGGATGTGGACTTTTCTGATGTAGGCTTTTTGATGTCTGCTCATAATAAGCACAAGGCATTGCGAACAGAGACTTAAGTGTGTGTGTGTGTGTGTTACGATGTGATGTATGTAGAGTCACAGCAGCATCACTCATTCTGTCTGTTACTCACTGTTGCCTAGCAACACACCTGTCAGGACGGCCAAGGGTTTACCTGAGCTTCCTTACACACACACACACACACACACACACACACACACACACACACACACACACACACACACACACACACACACACACACACACACACACACACACACACACACACACACACACACACACATCGGGGAAATGACTGGTCTTGCAGATGAAATACATTTGTGCAAATTATTTCTAATTTTGAATTTAAAATAAATCGAACAAATTAAATAAATCCTGTACTTTATCATACAAGCACAGCTTCATAGAATATTTTATGAAGGACATGATCTTCATTATCTGTAGAAAAGCATTTATGCATATGCAAAGTGTAAAGACAGTTTCACAGCCAATGATGTTAAAAATATGAAATATTTATAAAAATATGTCTAATATAGCATATTTAGCCCAGATTATTGTTTTGTTTTTTTAAGATTCATGTATTGTTTTATTTTTCTGTAGCTTTAGTGTTCATTGGACTTAATGAAGTAAAATGTGAGTGAATAGATTAAATTCTGTTTGTTTTTATGATCATTTTGATCATAAATGTGAGTCATTTGATCATGAATCTTGACACAAAAATAAATTGACAAAATAAAATAATGATCCAAAATAAAATGAATAAACATTTAAAAATAAGAACCATGCAGCCTTTCAATGAATGAACAACTTTGCAATCATTTATTAATTTCTCAAGTGAGTATGAAATATCATATTAAACATGAATAATGATCAAATTAGTGTGGATATATCTATCATAAGATATTTTTAACCTGAGTTCTTCAAGGTCTCACCGGATGAACAATGTCAAGATTAAAAGCAAATCAATTTCGAAAAAGTTATGCTGCAGTATATGAAAAAAAACCCATCATTATATGTTCAGAAACACTGATGCATGAAAGAAAACAAAGGCATTTAATTTTGATGCCAATACTGACAATAATCATAAATCATAAATAAACACACACCGTATTTAAAAACAACTTAATTTTTATCATTTCAAATCATTTTATTTGGTGTGCGAGGGGGGGGGGGGGGGGGGGTGCATTTTGAGTATGTACATCATAAATATTTTTTTCTCACTCTGAGAAAACAGCCAGTTTCTTATAAATACATGAAGAAGGAGTGAGGTAAAGGCTGGAGTCTGTCAGAAAAGCTCCAGTGTAAACCTCAAATCACCAAACAGCAGCAACTGTCAATCACTCACTAACTAATCCAACCAGCGCTACAGCCACTTCATTTCTCTATTGTTCCAGTTATTTGAGTGTTTCATAATTGCATAATCTCAGTTTTCATTTTAAAGGCTGACATTTAAGAGGCTTGCAGGAGGACAAAAAAAAGGTTCATTTGTTCAAGTCAATAATATACAATAATGTGCTCAACCGATTTTTTTTTTTTTGTTTAAAAAAATAAATAAAAGTTTCAAATTGAATCTTCAGCCTGTGACTTAGAAGACTGAAACGGGTCCAAACACAGATGGACATATGCAACTACAAAAAAAAATTACTCCAGTACACATGAGCTATAAGATTCAATTCTACAGCAACCTTAAACAGTTATGAAACAATAATAAATTAATGCTGCATTTTGCATTAGAACTAGTTACTGATCAACATGCTGCTTAAAAAATTTTCTTGCGATATTAAAATGTATATTCTCCAATGCCACAAATATACTTGTTAAAATCAGGCTACTGCTGTGTCTCATCAAGTAAACAGGGAAAATGACCCGGATGGAATTTGAGGCCATGGATGTAGAATTGTGCATTAAAAATGAACAAAAAACAAACGATCCCGAAACATTTTTTTACGTGTAGCTTAAACCACAAAGTATCTGTGACCGAACAGTGAATTAAATAATTAAATACTGTTTTCCCGCTTAGACCTTTGAAACCGCTATTACAAAGCCTTGTAATTTCTTGATTTTCATTAATTCTCTTACTTCCAGAGATGATTCGGGAAATCCTCATTCATTCAAGAATTTACAGCTTATAATAGTGGCTAAGATAGAAATGTGATAATCAGGTATATAAAGTATTCAACAAACAAACCCTTTTCAGCTGTGAACAGATGAATCGAGTGTCGCTTTCACAGATTAATACACTGAACAAATGTTCTTAATCTTGTTTTCCAGTAAAAATATCTAAACATCCCTAAATAAGATGATTATTATAATATACAAAATTGAATAAGACAATAAGTCTTGTTTTCAGTTTTCTTATTCTATTAATTAAGTGTTTTTTTTCCTTCTTGAGGATAAACCTCATTAAATTTGAAGAAAAAATTAATTCTCAGTGAAGTGATAATATCTAAAGCAGTTTAGCTTTTTAGGTAAATAATTGTTTTAAGGATGTTTAATTCTTTACTAGTAAACAATTAACTCTTTCCCCACCACTGACGGAAATTTCCAGCTTTCCGTGTTTTCGCTGTTATACTGTAGGGGGCGCTGTTACACATCTTCTGAAAGATTACTGAATCTCCTGATCAAAACTCAGGCGAAGAAGAAGCAGAAACAAGCGATATCATTTGTAAGCTGATGCATATGTAAAATAATGCGATCATCAACATTAAACAGCATATAAATCAAAACTGCCTAATGTTGCTGAATGAAATGTCGACCCAGGACGAGCTTTAGGACGGTGAAGCTTTAGGGTGTTGATGGACTCGATCTACTCGATCTGTGTTTTGATCATCGTTCTGAATCAGATCTTTGACAAGATCTTCCTCAGCTTTTTGCTCAAAATGTTGCTTTTTTATGATAAAATGTGTTGATAAAAAAAAGAGTGGATAAAGCTAGAATAAAACTGTTTTTTCTTGTTTAAAAGCAGAGGGTCTGTTTCTTTTCTCAGATATTCATACAACAACATATTCCATGAAATATTTATGAAAATAACCCGATCTCACGGCACTTTTCGTAAGTATTATACGAGGTGGCAAATTCATACAACCTCACATACGAATTCGTAAGATTTTTGCAAAGTCGTACATATCTTACTAGTTGCCCAATTAATATGAATTCGTACGAATGACCTACTTCTGACTCCGCCCCTAAACCTACCCATCACTGGGGTTTAGGCAAATTGTACGAATTTGTACTAGTGAGGTTGTAAGAATTCGTACCAATTAGCCACTTTATACTCACTATACTCTTAAATGGTGGCGAGATAGCATTGAAAATGATCAAAAATGCTGGCGGTGGCAACTTTTTTTTTTTTTTAAATGCCAATGGGGAAAGAGTTAAGAAAAAGCAAATCAAAGCAAATCTAGGCTAGCTTGTGAGAGTGTGAAGCGCTGAGTGGTGTGATTAGCATCAGCTACCGTTGGTGATGATGACGGAGGTGCCTTTATGACCCGGCGTTTGCTCAGCCTGCATGCGTAGATGAGTGGCCATGTCGTAATGGGAGGAACCCGAGCACCCCAGGGAGTATCCTCGAAAGCTGTCGGCCTCGTACAGATGTTCTAGTGCGTAGCTGGTGAGTGAGTAGGCCGTGTGTTTCTCCAGGTACTGGCGGGTTTGTGAGGGGTAGAGCGCGGGGGTCGGAGAGACGGCGCATGTTGACAGCGGCTGCTGTTGGGATGAGGAAAGCTCATTTTGCATGAAGTCTTTACTTTTCCCCAGTCTGTCGGCGATGGGGCTGCTGAGACGGGACAGAGGAACAGGGCTGGGGGCGGGGCTTATCCCCTGAGCCGGCCCCCGACACACCACTCCCTGCAAACCTGACTGGGGAAAGTCAGTGTGAAATGACGGGCCGTGGCTCTTGGCCAGACCGTTTGTAGCCTCCAAAGGTATTTCTGTATGAGCCTTTCGCAGCTGCAGACGACTTTCCTCCTCTTTGATCATCTGTTGCGTGGCTCGAATCAATGTCTCGATCTTGCTGGGCTCTTGAGGACTTGTGCGGTAGCGGTCGCCTGAATCGCTCGCGGAGCCGCCATCAGGAGAGCTGACCACGCTGTCCTCGTCCCAGTGACCCCTCACTGCAAGGGGAAGACATCAGGGTTACCATGTGGAATTAGACACGATTCAAGGAACAAAAACAAACACTTTTTTTTCTTTGGCTGAGTGTAACAACAAAGAGGGAAAGATCTCTTTCAATTGTTCTAGAGTAGAATTGTTATTTTACGGGCTTTCACACTGGGCACGTTTCCTGCGGTCCCAGTTCAAGTGCCAACGTTGGTCTGGTTTCACACTAAACTTGACTCTATCGAACCGAGCACGCCGCATGATAGAAAACAGAACGCGGAAAATATATAGTGTTTTTTGTTAATTCGGTACTAATATGTGCAGCCGAGAAAACAACACTTGGGTTAACTGTATGTGCGTAGCATGAAGGCGTCTTTCTGCTGCTTTTTAACTCTTTTTGAGCGGACATTGGATTGCCATTAATTCGCCGCCCTGATTGCACTCACTATACGCGAATACTCTGCGCTCCAAGGTAAATCATCAACACTATCATCCTTTACATGTATTAAGTTTAGTTTAATTCAGTTTAATCAGCTAAAATGCATATGCACGTTACTTTTCTTCCTGAACAAGTTCGCACCAGAGTCCATGTTGCTTTCACATTCACGTGAATCGCGCTACACCTCCTTCAGGTCGTCTCGGGTTCAGTACACTAGTGCGCATTACAGCTTTCACATTATTCATTTTTTTATGCGAACCGTGCCCCGTTTTGAACTAAACTGCCAGTGTGAAAGTACCCTTAAACAGCAGGTTAAGAACATTATTAAATTTCATTTAAAAAAAAGTAGGAGTGTGCCTGTAACCTTTTACTTGGTTATAACTGGTTATGGTTTGGAAAGTAGCCACTGGAAGGCCAAAACATATTGTTTCTGCTCAGAACAAACCAAAATGAAAAACATTTGGTTTCAAACTATTAGGGGTGTAACGATACCCTCACGATTCGATACATATCACGATACGATATTATTGCGATACTTTGGGTGAATTATACACAATACATATTGTCACTATCCATGATACATATTGTTGCATTTTTGTATTGCGATATATATGTGACACGATATATTGTTACACCCCTGCAAACTATAAATCCACTAAAAGAAACACACCTTGCAGGCTATGGATAGAGGTAATGTGTGGCATCACAGCATCAAAACTGTCCCCGTTCTCGGACGAGGGCTTGGGTAGCGGCAGGACGGAGCGGGCCGCACCCCACCACGCCTCTCGCCCAGGCTGAGGGGTGCCGAGGAAGTATCGCCCGGCCTTACAGCGCCCCCTGTCGCAGGACTCGGAATGAGTGTGTCCGTAGAGGTCGCCGGAGGAGTGGTCGTCGGTCAGCGGGAGGCCGTAGCACAGCGGCCGTGGTTCGGAGAACTGTCGGTACACGCATGAGGAGTCTACGCCTTCGCACTGCTCCAGAAGCTGAGGAGATGCCGAGTCCGTGAGAGGACTCCCCCCCCACGGGCTATCCTGATCTGACTCCGAGCGATCCGTGGGGAAACCCGGATACTGCACAAGAAAACAACATGCATTAATACAGTGGTTTCTAACCACATTTTGGATTGTTTTCCTTATCCATTTCTGGCCTTTGGGCCAGATTTACTAAACAGGGAAAATTAGCGTGAGAGCGCAATCCCATAAAAGCACTGATGGGAGTGGAAAGCTTAGCAAGTTATTTACAGACGATGCACAAATTAAAGAAGACAGATCCAGCCGGATCATTTCCATAATGACCAACACAATCTACCAAAATCAGTGCAAACTTGCATCTGGTTTAAGACATGCTTTTTTTGGGAAGTAAATAATGGCACAAATACCATAAAATTGACGAGCGCAAACCTTAGTAAATTACATTGCATGATTCATTGAAATTCTCTCCTCCCATACATTTTGCGTCTGAAAGGGAAACTCCAACAAATGTATGCGATAATATCAGCCGCAAAAATAACCCTGTCCACGACTTTTCAGCATTAATTTGTTCACTGCATATCAATAGTAAATAAATTGTTTTAACACCAAAAGACAGTTTGCGCTGGAGCTGTTAGTAAATCTGGCCCTTAGCATCTCTACTAATGAGCTGATGAGTTGTTTCTGCTGTGTTTGATTAGGAAGAGTTTGTGACCTATGAATTTGTTAGGTCGTGGTATATGTAAAGCACTCTGACCAACATGTGTTGTTTTTAAATGTGCTATATAAATAAATGTGATGGATAGATTGATTGATAGATTGATTGATTGATTTATTGGGGGTGCCTCCAGGAACAAGGTTTGGAAACACAGCCAACTTATAACTTTACCATTAGGGGCAAAAGTAAAACTGTGCACAAGTGTGATTTACACACATAGAACATGTCCCTGGATCAACATCCAACATTCCTAGCATCCAACCCTAAATCTACCCCAACCCTACCCTTAAAATTATAATGCAATGATTGCATGTTATTCCAGAGTGTAACCCTATCACTAACCAACACCTTAAATTAGAAGGCAATGATTGGTTTATGGAAATGTTACATGTTTAAGAACATGTCCTAGCTGCGTAAATCACATTCGAAGTCTTCCCAGCAACAGAAGACCTTCCTAGAGTTTCCAATATACCATTACCAGCCGACTGGAATGTGTTACTGTGACACTGTATATGTATGTATCTATGTATATATATATATATATATATATATATATATATATATATATATATATATATATATATTCTTCAAGGCTTGCACCTTGGAACCTATTTCAAGGTTTGCGTTCACGAGCCCCAGACACTGCTGTTGTGCGAGTGAGCGGCCAGAACGCATTAAGGGTTTTCTGTGTCGTGTTAGTGGCCCCTAAGTTAATAACTAATGATCTTTGCAACGGAAGTGAATCAATCAAAACTAACTTTAGCTGGAATATAACTTTATTCTAGAGCTGCTGTAAAGCCAAATTTCTGTTACATTCATGTCCTATTATCACTGTAAAGCTGCTTTGAAACAATCCATATTGTTAAAAGCCCTATATAAATGAAGGTGACTTGACTTGAAACTGACCTGTGAATAGGGAGACAGTCTCGATTTGGTCTTGGTACGGGAGACCCTGCTCTTGCCAACTCTTCTGTTCTCGCTGACGGGGTTGGAGGGGCTGTTGTAGGTGAACGAGGGTTTGGTGGACGTCACCTGATCTAAAGACAACTGTAGTCCTTTGTACTCCGTGTCCCTGTTGAGAAATGACAACAGCATTGAGCGTCGAACCCTGCAACTGCTTTATAAAAGCCGTGTACTGGTGCATTTCTCCTTTTCAGTTTACCATTCCTACCTAAATGTACGGTCAGGCTTTTAAAAAAAAGATTTTTCAGGCTCCATGCTCATTTGTGAAGCAGTGTGTGAGGAAGACTCAAGGACAGAAAATGAATTGCATTGTTTCTCCTGCCGGATTGGAACAAGGCTCCTACAAACATACGGCAGAGGGCTGAAGGCTCTGTTCAAATACACAGTGAGATTAAGAGCTATGTCTGGCTAAATCAAACCCACACAGGGATCACCACATAAGGCATAACTAGGAAATGGGAATTGATTTCTCAGTAAAGTGCTGTATGGATTTCTGTTCCCAGTGATGTATAACTTTCAGAAAACAATGGCTAGAACGTATGCTATCCAGGCGCCGACGCCAGCTTCCCTCCTGGCTCAGACTAATGGGATTGCACGCAGATGGCGACATCTTGGAAAAAGCACATACACCCACACAAACGCATGTGCACATCCATTCGATCGTTGATGTGAAGTTGACGCAAATTGTTGTACACTCTCTGTAAACAGAGTTTTTCTGGGATCAAGGCCTGAAGGCAAAAGCCAAACCCTTTAAAGGAGTAGTTCACTTAAGAGTTTCCTGATAATTTACACTCCCCCACGTCATCCAAGATGTTCATGTTTTTCTTTCTTTGGTCGAAAAGAAATTAAGGTTTTTGAGGAAAACATTCCAGGATTTTTCTCCTTATAGTGAACTAAAACGGAAACCAATGGTTTGAGGGTCCAAATGTGAGTTTCAGTGCAGCTTCAAAGTCTCGAAAAGATCCCAGCCGAGGAATAAGAGTCTAATCTAGAAAAAACATTGTCTTTTTTAACCACAAAGGCTTGTCTTGCCACAAAATATCTGCGATGCGCCACACTTTACGTAATCATGTTGAAAGGTCGCGGTTCAAAAATAAAAAAAAATTCCTCCAACTTCAAAATCGCTCGACATTGCGTTTTACCTTTTTTTTGTAAATGCCGTTTGACTTAGTCTTTGCACGTTGGCTTTGTAAACACTGGATCGTTACTTTCGCCTACGTCGCCATTTGACCTTTCCAACGTGATTATTTAATGCATGATGCATCGCAGATCTAGTGCAAGACGATCATTTGTGGTTAAAAAGTATATATACATTATATATTTTTTTAGAAAAAATGGCAGATGGTTTGGCTGGATAAGACTCTTATTCCTCGGCTGGATCGTGTCGAGACTTTGAAGCTGCACTGAAACTCACATTTGGACCTTCAAACCATTGGTTCCCATTTAAGTCCACTATATGGAGGAAAATCCTTGAATGTTTTCCTTAAAAACATTAATTTCTTTTTGACTGACGAAAGAAAGACTTGAATATCTTGGGTTAGGTGGGGAGAGTAAATTATCAGGAAATTTTAATTCTGAAGTGAACTACTCCTTTAAGGTGATGCAACAGGTTGGCCGATGTCAGTGATTTAGCGAATACACACAATCACATTCAGCTGAGCCGCCATTCTCACACACACACACACACACACACACACAATCTCATTTCACACCTCACAGCCCGTGTGAGTAGACTGATAACACCACGATAAGACCCTAGACACATCCACCTCGTTTCCTTTTCTCACCAAACACTAGCTGTGCATTTCTGAATGAGAGTGGAGAGGTTAAACAGTAAACAGATCTCACACTCGTGATGGCTACATTGCAATGCACACTTTTATGGAAATCATTCTTCCCAAGGAAACCAAATCATGGAATATGACAAAAAAACAAAAAACGCTCTTAGCAAGCTGTGAGCTATAAACACTCATCTTTACAGCCTATTAATTAAACCTCATAAACACTTTTCCTTTATAGCTGTGGCTGAAGAGCTGTCTGACGCTCGCAGGCTATTAGCAGACTGGCATATTAAAACCAGTCTGGTTTAATGAAGGTTCTTCTGGCATGCATTTACATATGTAACAGATAGATAGCAAAGGAGGCAGAACGAGAGGGGGAGTCGATGCTCCAGATGCTGGCATCACTTCTAATGGGCTCTCTAGACGTGTGCGCACAAATGCTGCGTTTCGCTCTTGCACACACACTCCTCGCTCAAAGCCGTATGTGAGCGATGGCTCCATTGCTCAATCCCACCTCATTCTTTCCAGGGAGCTCCATTGGAAAAGTTCATTGTGGTAATGCACAGAGTTTGTCGGTATGAATGCATGACAAATAAATCACCCACAACCCCTGGCTCCCATGCAGTTCCTGTACATGCAGCTGGCATATTATATAAAGCAAGAACAGGAATGCCACCCCTAAACTGACTGATGAGCATCAGGGCAATTTACAGTCACACAGTCACTGTCACAACTGGATCTCTGCAAACACCATCAAACTGAACCTTAAAGATATTGTGTTGAACCTACTGATGGTTGCAGCTCACTAAAATGAGCCATTATTCCATAGTGGAACAATGTGTGCAATTCAACACAGCCATAGACGGAGGATTGAGGAAATGATACGGCTTTGCTACACTTTTGCCTAATATATTGCATGCGTGTTAGTCATTAAGTACAGTTCTGGCCAAAAGTGATGTCTGGAGGGGATGTTTGTTCTGAAGGACCCTACCAGTTATTAAGATTAAGACATCAAAATATGTGGAAAATATTTTTTGAATATTTTACACTAAACTTGGTTAAGGTATTTCTCTGACTAAATAATTTGACAAACTACAGCTACAGGTTTTATTTTACTCTGCAACAAAAAAAATGCATAGAAAAACAAAAAGCTCACAAGAAAAAGCTCACAAGAAAAAGCATACATTGACTCAACATAATTTTTCAACATGTTTTTGCATGTGTTCATAATTTCTTTGTACAGTACAGATGCATTAAATTGATCTGTGTTGTGACAGTAAATACATTTATAATGTTGCAAAAGAAAACAATGTTCTTGTGAACTTTCTATTATTAT
The DNA here is from genome assembly GCF_051911475.1 of Siphateles boraxobius. Classification (NCBI taxonomy): domain Eukaryota; kingdom Metazoa; phylum Chordata; class Actinopteri; order Cypriniformes; family Leuciscidae; genus Siphateles; species Siphateles boraxobius. Next base: position 2,051,924 of record NW_027508722.1, on the reverse strand, counting down.
CAATAAAACCTTTAAAATGTATCAGTTTCCATAAAAACATTGACAATAATCATAAATGTTTTTTTAGCATCATCATATTAGAATGATTTCTGAAGGATCATGTGACACTGAAGACTAGAGTAATAATGCTAAAATTTACATTTTACAATATATTAAAACTAAATTGTCTTCAGCTGAATAGACTAAATCGATGTGCAGTAAATGTATTAATTCTGAATGTTGAAATACTCAAAACTACAGGTTACAAATGCACCGTGTTCTTTTAACTATGATTATAAATACATGTCCTTTTTAATCACTCTAAAAAGCTTCGTAGCTTTAAATATCATTTAATGTCGCACAATGATGATGAGAATGAAAGTTGGCGTTTTGCAGACGTGTAGACTCACGTGAGGACGTAGTTGACGCTGACGATGCAGTGTGGTCTGGAGGATCTGCTGTTGTGGACGATCGTAGCGTAACTCTGGACCCAAACCCAGCCGCCCTGCTTGGCCAGGAACCGGTAGTATTTAGTGGTGACCTGTCCTTTCACCAGCACTACACACAGAAACACACCATCAATCAATGCAAGCGCAAGTCTGACACCTCCACATCACACACGCCATCTCGCAAGTGAAAACAATTATTCATTCATTTGCTGTTTACTTCCATTAGAAAAATTGTGGCCTTACGCATGTTTCGTTTAAACCTTTTAATTCAGTGAAAGCTAATTACTGCTTTCATTTGCATGTTTAAACCATAAGCTGCCGTTTCTCTCACAGCCTAATAACTATTTATAGCAAATAATGTCAAATATTGTGTCTCTTAATAAGCCGTGTTGTGCTGCAGTCAGGAATGCAATATATAAAACAATGGATAATAGAAAATTGTGTTTTTAAGGACTGAACATGCTGAGAGAAAAATTCTCATTTTAAATCTGGCTAATTTAGTTACAAATTGATTGCATGTTTAATGAAAGTACACGCTCAAATCAGCATGTTGAGGCAGGGAAATCATATTCATCTCCTGCAATGTGGCATTATCAATTACTGCGCACAGTTGTACCTGAAGACGTGAAGGAGACGGTGAGAGTCACTAAAGCTGCTGTCATTCATAGATGCTGTAAAGGAATGAGGAAAAACAAACCTAACTCACACAAGTGGTGCGCGCAGCGGAGATGGAAAGTGTCACAGCTGTGGACGTGATGATAAAGTGTCTTCTCTATTAAGTCTTGCGGCTCGTAGCCAGTGAGCTCCGCAACCCTGACAAACACAAACACACAACGGAATAACAATAGTGTTGGCGTGAGCACAAACACCTGTGCACACACACACACACACACACACACACACACACACACACACACACACACACACACACACACACACACACACACACACACACACACACACACACACACACACACACACACACACACACACACACACACACACACACACACACACACACACACACACACACACACACACACACCGGCTCGTGGGAGAACCGGACAAATCTGGTTAAATGTAAACCCAACGTGCAAACGTGGCTCACTAAACACAGCTGTGTATGAGCACAGAGAAACAAATAAGTGTTTAAACAAATCTGCATTTACACACCAACACACACAACGAGCTTCTGTTTGTGTCATTCACTGCTTTGAAAAAAATATTTCCCATAATGCATATATATATATATATATATATATATATATATCACTCACAGCTTATATATATATATATATATATACATAAAGTTGAATCCAAAAGTCTGACTATATTTAAAGCAAAACTAAAAAAATATACTGCATATTGAAGATTATGCCCTTATTTTTGCTCACTAATCCTGGAAATCAGTGACATCATGTCATCTCCTCAGATGCACAGAAACAAATTGGTGTAGAAACAATTTTCACTTAGAAATTGATAGCAATTTTCACAAATAATTACAAAGAAATGGCAAGTAACACACGGAATGAAAAGGGAAAGACTGGAATAATATTTTCCTGCAGCGTGTACTCCAATAATAATGTCTTGTTTAATTTACAGCTTAATTTAATGCAAAAATCATTTTTACAGCGTTTTCTTGCTTCCATTAAAATGGCAAAACCTGAGATGTTCTTAAATTCATATTTAATTTTTAAATTTCAACTTTCACTCAAAATGTTATGCTTATAATATAATTTGAAATGACACGGTAACAACAGTTTGCATCAGGTCTTCAGGCCTCATTGCCTATATTCTCTTATATAAATACACTTTATATTAAGTGTCTTTAAGTACTATGTACTTACATCGAAATTAATAATTTGATACAATGGACTTATTGTGTAGTTTTTACATTGTACTTATATTGTGAAAATACTTGCATGTAATTACAGCTGTAATTGATTACATTTATAATTACACTGTTGACCGACACCACACACACCTGTCCCTAACCTTTCCCGTATCACAACTCAATAGCAGCACAAGTGTTTTACAATACAACATCAACACAATAAGTACATAGCACTTATTTTTCAATGCAAGTACATAGTACTTAAAGCCACTTAATATAAACTGGGACCAATAAAACAAGGGTTACACTTTATTTTAAGGTGTCAGTGTTACAGTGTCATTAGTGCTGAGTAATATTAATTAACAACATGTACTTACTATAGGGTTAGGGTTAGTTGCATGTAATAATGCTTAATTTACTGTTTTTACTATGGTTAGTACATGTAACAAGGACACTGTAAACAAAAAAAAGTGTTCCCAAACCGAGTGTGCTGCCCAGAACACACAGTACCTGGAGTCCAGGAAGATGAGCTTCATGTCCAGGCTGGCTCTGAACATGAACATGTTGCTGTGGAGCTTGATCTCGGTGACGGCGCTGGGCGGGAGAGAGTGACCGACGGCCACGAGACCCACGTTCTGATAGCAGCCGTCGAACGGAGACATGTCTAAACTATACTGACGGACCTTTAGATACCCACTGCAGTGGATCACCTGCAGGAACACACACACACACACTCACTGATGCAGCAATACAGCTCCAAAACACTGAAGATACAAGTACCTTCTGAACACTGTGCATGCTGACTTCTTAAAATATTCAACTCACATGTATTTGTAAAGCGCTTTTCACAATACACATCATTTCAAAGCAGCTTTACAGAAAATACATGAGTCCACATTACAATTTACAGTGATCTGTTATTATCAGAGGAAACTGTCTAAGTTATGTATTTCAGAAATGTACATATACCAAATCACAGGTAGCTAAAAATGTATTAAACAATGTAATAATTAATGTCAGAAACAATGAGCTCATTAAAGTAATGAATACTTGTTTGTTGACAGATGATACGATGCCGAATGCTTTAAAACATGACGAGCTCCTCACACTCCATTACAAATGAGAAAAGGTTCTCAATAAAACTCTAGGATTCTTGACTCTATATAATGAAAAAATGTCTAAAATGATTGCATAATACTTTGTTTAATTGGTTATTTCAGGTTTTTATAGTGATAAAGCATGTTTATGAGCTTCTTAAGTCAAAAAAAATGTAATTAAAATTAAAGTTATATGATAAAATTATCCCATGATGGGAAGCTCAAAGAAATATTGACCTGTATTCAGCCTAACTCTTCATATAATAAAGATATCTGCTAACACTTCACAATAAGGTTCATTAGTTAACATGAACTAAGAATGAGCAATATTTCTACAGCATTTATTAATCTAAGTTAATATTAATTTCAACATTTACTAATACATTATTTAAATCAAAGGTTGTATTTGTTAACATTAGTTAATGCACTGTGAACTAACATGAACAAACAATGAACAGCTGGATTTTTATAAACTAACATTAACAAAGATACTGTAACAAATGTATTGCTCTTTGTTAATTCATATTAACTAATGTTAACTAATGAACCTTATTGTAAAGTGTTACCGATACTTTTATGTACAACAGCAAACATAAATAATAAAAAATGACCCCGGCCTACCTTGTATCCGCCACACGTCAAGCCTGCGTTTCTTTTAGCAAGGACGCATTTCATTCTCAAAAAGAAAGATCGTTCCATTTCATATTCTAGAAACAGAACAGTAAGAGTTCTTTAGTGTATAAACAGATGTAGATGAACAGAAGAGCGTGAGTGTGTGTCTCACCGTGGACGAAGTGTGAATGATACGGCTGGTGTGCGGTCAGCACTGCGGTCATCTCGTCGTGGTCCGCCGGGTGGATGTACTCGTAAATACTGTTCCCCGTCAGCTCTACCTGTTAAAATGAGCTTCTGTCATTGCAGTCAAAGCTGACCGAGACATGGAGACCTCGAGAACCCAGATAAACACAGCAAACACTGAAACATGCACTTTACCTGTGACAGCCCTAAATGCACTGACGCCGTTTCTGAAATGTACATGATTTTCCCATCAGGAGCCACCACAAAAATAAAGCCATCCAAAGTCTGAAGAAAATAGGAGAACACTTTATTCTAGTTACACATGTTACATTTCTATAGTAGTTATTATACATTGTGCTTTAACACATGCAACTAGCCCTAAACCAAATAGCCCCATAGTAAGAACAATATTACTATTCAGTAGCCTATTAAATTAGATAATTACATTGTAACACAGACACCATAAAATAAAGTGTAACCGAAAATTTAAAGGACAATTTATTAATGCGTTCATTTACATTAATTCATTAGCTCTAGTAAATCAATTACTTGTTTATCATTTTAGGACAAGATGCAATACATTTAACATTTGAATCATTGATTAAATACAGCTTTTATGTTCTATTTGTAACAATAAGTAGGCTTAAACATATAAATAGGCACAGGAAGCATTTATACAATTAATTTTAATAATTTAAGGAAATTATCAAATATCAGAGCTACCTACAAAAAGCTAACATTTAAAACATTCAAATCTTGATATCTAGATGTCCACAAGCAATGCGACCCGAACTGACACGAATTCTACACAATTGTTGAAAAAAAAAAAAAAAAGTCCGATAGAGCAGTTTCATAATTTAGTGTCAGAATTAACCTATAGGGACATTTGAATCATTACATATCATAATGATTTGTGTGTAATGAGAGTGTGTGTTCTCTACCTGAAGCAGATGAGACCCTAACTCTCGGCCCACATTATCCAGAGAACTGCGACTCACGTGACCCCAAGATTCCCCGAGACCTAAAAAACACATCCGTTTATTACAAATAACAATAGAGAAAATCATATAGGCTGAGGCTACTGAAAAGAGCTGACTTAAAAATAATCTTAGCGTAAAAATGAAATGCCTCTAATGTGCATTCGTGATGGAACAATAGACTGATAAAATTCTACCTCAACAGCGCAAAAAATAACAGCAGCAAAAATAATAGTCTATCGTCATCTGACGATCAGTTAGTCAATATTTTAACACTGAATTCACTGTAAACACGCTGAATGTAAATGAGGAGTATTTATGAAGGCGGTGAAACTCGATAAAGCAAACAGTCTGACACACACAATCCTTATTGAAATGCAAATCACACGAAAACAAACACCAGATCAAAGCAAAAGCTCTGATTCCACTTTAATATTAAACAAACATTTGTTGTTCGCGTTTATCCAGCAGAAACAATCGCTCTGCTCCTCAAATAGCTGACTGAAAACAACCATATTCTCAGAGAAAATAGCCTACACTTCTGGGTTTTTTTTTGTGTGGAAACAAAGACGTTTTTTTATCAGACAGGCAGGAAATATACAGATACAAAATGTAACACTCTTGCTGCTTTTAAAAATTTAAACAAAATAAATATTTTTATATTATAGCTAAACTGTGATAGCTAAAAATCAAGACCGACCGAGACTGAGCTTTAAACACATTTTATGTTATAGCCTACAAATATTTAAGTTTATTAAATAACAAAATAATAAAATTAATAATAACAATAATAATACAACTGTCGAAACAATCATAATTGCTCTCAAAACATGAAGCTGACTGGGCGCGATTTAACCGCCGTCGGAGACTCGCAATGCGCGTGAACGCATCCCGATGGATCCAAATTTGGACACAAATATGGACAAACCCAACCATTATTTAGTTTAAACATGTACAAAATTAAAAACAACTGCTGGGTTTAAAATTGTAAGAAAATATAAACAATAATTAGCTTTAAAAATGTAAAACAACCGTTGGTTTTAAAAATGTAAAAAATTAAATCAACCGTTGGGTCTAAATTGTAAGGAATAACCAACCGTTGGGTTTAAAAATGTAAAAAAATAAATAAACCAACGGTTGTCCATGTGTTACCCAAACATGGGTTAAAAAACAGCATTTTTTAATGTAAAGATTATTCGCAGGGAAATCACTGAATCTGAACACACGTGAGCTCATCACATTATGAACTTTACATCAGCAATAAGACACACACAAAATAATACATCAATGAATCTCTCCAGGAGAAATGTTTCGGATTCCAAAGAAAACTAAAGTCATTTTAAAGCACTTCTTCTGGAAAAGCGATGAACCCGTTTCTTCCGGCGCTCCAGAGAACATTTAATTTCACAGGCCCGAAATGTCTTTTATTCATTAGGCTATGCCAATTTTATTCTCTAATAGTAGGCCTATAAATGACCGTTAGGCCTATAAGCTTTTGCCATTTTTGATTTTCGAATGACCGTAAAACGGCTACATCCAAGAGAAATCGTTGATTAAAAAAAAATTATATATATATAGCCTATATATATATATATATATATATATATATATATATGAACCAAATATGAGCGAAAACCACAGAGGGGATAAAAAGCCACCAACCAGATAAAAACGGAAAACAAGGCCTATTGCATAAAGTGAATTTATTAGACTGGTGGAATATTCGAGGATTATTTGACAGCAGTGTCCGTCAGAATTATTCTCTTCACAGCCGAGCAATAAATAATCACCATAAAACCACCTTCCTTCATTTTCTAATAAAACTTTACTGTCTCATTTCCTCGAGCTGTCTTTACTCTGACCTCTCTGACCTTTAACCCGCGCGGGTTTCATTCACATTAAAACATTTATTCGAGTGTAATGATTCCAGCACATGCAGCAGTGCCGGAGGAGCATGTATATAATGGTATATCCAGGATAGACAGAGGGAAAGTGTATTTTTACTATATTATTTGAATATAACCTGTTACACGCGCACACCGCGAGCCGAATAATTCACACGAATAAATACATCAGTTACTTCACTCCTGTTTCTCTTTATCTGTTTCAGAGAACCAACAAGCCGCTTCGTTTCTAGGCATACAGCAGGTTTCAAACATTTTAATCACATTTATTACATTATTTAGAAATACAATAGATCTATAATGTATAATAAACATGATCTATTTATCTTTCTTCAAAATGATATTCAAGCCAGTAATAGGCATGTCATCACACATTTAAGAGATAATATGCGCGCGCATGGGTGAAGAACGCTTGAAAGCAGGAGTTATGCTGTTGATGTATTTCATGTATTTACACTGTTTGAGCTCGTCTTTTCTCTTGATGTTACTCGTCATTTTCGACAATTCATAATATGATGAAATGTCGGTGTTTATCAACCGCGCTGAGTGATGGCATATCCACAAACCACTATGGCCTTTTAAATGTTTTATTTTTTAAATAATAATAATAATAATAATAATAATAATAACATAATAAAAACAATAATAATAAATGTCGATAATATTTGTTTCGTGTCCTCATATCAGGTGTTTATCGGATGATGATTATTGGCGCTGCTTGTCTTCAGTCACGCAGAACAGAAAGTGAAAAATAATAGCTAACGCTAATAATCAGAAATATAATGATGTCTGAGTCTGTGTGCGAGTGTCGGAACTACATTTATATTAAAATACAATCAATCAATCTACTTGCTTTAATAAAAGTCATGGAACACATTTTTGCTTTAATAAAATTAAGGAAAGAATATATAACTTAGGCCTATATATATTTACAGATTATAGGCTAAATAAAACGAATCAAAATGCAGCGGTGTGGCAGGCCGCAACTACCTTAATGTTTTCGCTCCGCGTTCGCCACGCGTTATTATTATTTTAAAAACGAACAGGCCTCCTATAAAGTCGTCTTTCTTAAAACATCGTAATTAGCCTACTACTTTTACTAACGCTATGTTTTTGGGATGTTTGATGATGATTTCGGAAGGTCCTATTTCTGAAAATACAGTGCATGAGATCCTATATGTTACTGCTGTAAAACGACGCTGTTCTTTAAGGCCTTTATTTTAGGCTACAAATAGGCTAACATGTCAAGATCAAAAGACTATTAAAACAAAACTATAGGCCTAACGTAATTAAATAAATAACGACACACTCAAACATGCTGGGTTGTTTCAACCAATCTTTGGGTCAAATATGGACAAACCCGACCTCTGATTTAAATTTTTAAATTACATTTTTAAACCCAAAGGTCGTTTTAATTTTTTCTCTCTCCAATTTTTACACCCAAACCAACAGTTGGTTTGTCCACTCTCTGAACAATCCATAGGAACGGTTAATATTTTTAGTAATAACACCACATTAATAATAATAATAATAATACTAATAGCCCTACATTATTCTTATTATTATAGCTGAAACTACAGCAATAGGCCTTATGCTGTTAAACTTACTAAAATGAAATATTTCGTTAGGCTTCAAGCAGAAGACGCCGTCCATAACGGTGACACACACACACACACACACACACACGAACGGTCTTCCGTACCTTCAGGGAACACTATCCTCATCTTCAGGTAGCTGGTGGTCAGTCTGATGATGGAGGCTTTGTCCAGCTGAGAGGTGATGGCCGAGGGCAGAGGCAAGAGTTTGGCGAGCTCATAAAACTCGCTGTTCTCCTTCTCTCGACGGGTGCGCGCCGCGTTCTTCGACTTCTCCTTCATATTCCCGGTGACTCACAGCAGATCCGATCCAGATCTCAGATCAAACTCAAGATGTCACATCAAACTCAAGATCTCAGCACGGATACCCGAATAGGAAGGGTTCAGAAGCGTCCTGAAAGCGTTCCTGCCATTCCCAATTCCCAAACTCTTTCCAGCGGTTCCTTAGATGTTTTACACGCAGACCTGAGACAAACAGACCTTCATGATTATGATTAGTTTGTCTAATCCGCAGTGAGTCTTAATTTACACACATGAAATCCACTCGGGCCCAGAATCTCTTCATTAGAAAGTTGCTTCCATCAATCCATCCATCAGAAGCGCATAATATTCCTGGAAAACAGCAGATTCACGTTCATTTCTCTTCCGACTTTGAAATGCGCGTGTCTTTTGAGGAAAACGAACTACCACACATTTAATACTAACATTAAATTAACGTTTAGCTATTGTCTTAAACTGAGAATTTTCTTTCTACCGATAGTTTTGATATATCTATTGTTATGCATGCGGGAATGTCATTGAACGCATCTGAGTATTTCGCCTTTATAACATCATCATTTGTTAAAGTAAAACTTTAGGCTAAAACTTGCACGTCGTCTTACCTCATATAGCAGATCACACCGCAAGCTCGCGCTGTCTTCATAAATCCATAACTCCACAACGAGAAATATCCAGACTGGCGTTAATTCGAGCTGAATTCCACAGCAAACATCTTTGAATCCAGAAGGATCGTGTTTGGAGGAGTTTGCTGAAGTCTTTCTGTCTGGCTAACACTCGGACCCTCCCCTGATCTCAGCTCATTGGACACTGAAGCGCCAGACAGGATTTTTCCCATTGGATCACATTCACTAGCGGCCGATCCATGAGAAATCAGGATTTGTTAGAAGCGCTGAACTCTGACCCATAAGACACTATGAATAACATTTGCATTTAAATCTATCTATCTATCTATCTATCTATCTATCTATCTATCTATCTATCTATCTATCTATCTATCTATCTATCTATCTATCTATCTATCTATCATATTTCAACAGGAAAACATACTAAATTAAAATAATTTAATTGATGCAAAATTAAAATAATGGATTTTTTTGCCAAATTATCCTTTGTTAAAATAAGAGCATCAATCAAATTACCTAAAATATAACCAGCATATATATATATATATATATATACAATACATAATTAAATGTAGGCTATACAGTACACACCAACATTTAACTACATATCTATAAATATGCAACGTAAATAACAAAATACAGGTGTTCATGTGATTTTAAAGGCATATTACACTAGAGCTGTTGTTATTATTGTTTTTGAATCTGCAGCAACACAAACTGATTATGGGAAAGATACAACCGAGCAGATCATAAACAGCTGATTATGGGAATAAATCCCACTCTTCTATCAGTGTCATGCTGAACAAAGATCCAGCATTTCTCTCCAGGACGGCAGACTTTAGATTTCTTCACATATTATAATAGCCTATTTAAACTAGTTTTACATTTTAGCCTTTTCTGTGATATCAATGAAAGCCAATATGATAATAAAATATTTAAAAATAAATATTATATAGATAGATATTATGATAAAAAAAAATCAAATCATAACATTTTTAAGGGAGGAATAACAAAAAAGCCTGTTCTTATGCAGCAGATGTTGATGTGTGAATGCTGAACGCTGTGTCTCTGGAGGGCATCAGAGTGTGTGTGTGTGTGTGTGTGTGTGTGTGTGTGTGTGTGTGTGTGAGAGAGAGGAAATCACCTGAAGCAGGAGAAAATCAGACAGGATGAGCCTGAAACACGAAACGCTTGATGCTGCTTTAACCTTTTCCTAAAGCCGGAATTTGCTTCTGATTAAACGGCGTCGGTGGAAAAGAGAACAATCGAAAATACTTTACAATATATAATGAAGTCCTCAGTAGGGACTCAAAACCACTGCCATTAAAACCATCGTCAATAAATCAACGCTTTAAAACAATTAAACAATTAGGATTTTTAATCACACTTTTACGGTGTCTGATTTAATTTCCAAGCAAGCCTTTGCAGAAAAGAGTTGGTCAGAAGATAAACCGTTATTGATCATTTTGTATAAACTATGTCAGCAGTGAAAGCAAACCATTACATCCTTAATATTGATATATCAAAACTTCAACATCTACTAATATGATGGATAAAAAAATATGCTTAAATGCATTAAATGTGCTACTTAAACAGCGTCAAATTCCTTAAAATCTTTAATTTCATTGGAGAAGTGATATGTATAAATAGTCATAATGACAGAGAAGAGAATTAAAGAGTTTTACCCTGACGTTAAAATAGACTAAACAAAAGCAAAACAAAAAAGCTTGTGGAAAACGGTTAGGTACATTTGGACACTCAGGAAAGACTGGAAACAGTTGTGCTGCATTCAAGTGTTTTTATTTTATACATTCAACAAAACTTTCCACACAGAACATTTTCATAAATTCAGAAGAAACTTTTTTTATTTTGTATTTTTTTTATATTTATAGTTTTAATTTGACAAATATAATGTTTGCCCTGAAACGTACCACAGGGCTTATAGGCGACCTAAAAAAAAAAATCAAAGTGAAAATCAGTAATAAGAGTAAAAAGAGTAATAATAAGGCAGAAAAAGTGAACGTTAGATGTTTCCTCTCCATTACAAACATCTGATCTCTCATCTGAAATTGTTAGATATGGGGAAACGGACTATTTGGGCCTAATCATCTTAATGTTTAATTGAATGAAAAAAATTGGCACTAGAACTTTTCCTAGAACTTACAAAGCAATCCCAAGCCAAAGAAAGATCTGGTTTAGTTTTATATGGGTGAATTGACTATTTGGGCTAAATCATCTAAATGTTAAACTGTATTTTTCCTAGAACTTACAAAAACAACCGCCCATCCCAAGCCAAAGCGCGCGCTGGTTTGTTTTTGACCGAGTTCGAGCTCACTTTAGGCCGGTTCTGCCTGCGCTCTCTGAGATCTCAGTGTTGACCTGCGCTGAGATGCTGGCCGGCTGGACGTTCAGACGGAGGTCGTACTGCTGATCCAGGCCCAAGTAGCTGTCGCTCATCAGGTACAGCGTGTAGATACACCTACAGGAACATTTACACATTAACACTGTGAAAAAAATGCCTTTAGACTAGCAGCGGCACTGCAAAAAATGATTTGTCTTGTTTCCAGTCCAAATATCAAAAAATTCAAAAAATCAAGATGCATTTACTAGATGAGTAAAATGCCATTAAATATATTTTGTCTTGTTTTTTTGGGGAAAAAAATGTAAAGGAAGTGAATTTAAAACAAGCTAAATTATCTACCAATGGGGTAAGAAAAATAATCTTATTTCAAACAGGAACAAGATTATTTTTCTTACCCCATTGACAGAAAATTTAGCTTGTTTTAAGCAAAAACTCACTTCCTTTAATTTTTTTTTCCTCCAGAAAACAAGACAAAAATAAATTGCATTTTACTCGTCTAGTAAATGCATCTTGTTTTAAGAATTTTTAGATATTTGGACTGGAAACAAGACAAATAGTAAGTAAGAGAATAATTTTTGTGCATTGTGACTGCTCTTACTTCCCCGTCTTCTCTGGTGTGTAGAAGGCCACAGACACACTGCTGCGGTTGCGTATGAATCCCACGCGTTTGATGGCCAGCAGATCTTTCTTCTCAACCTCCCCGAGAACGAGGAACCAGCCTTCGTCTTTGGGTTTGGGGAAGCGTGGCGCCTGAGCCCTGCTGTCCTGCCTCCTCTGAAACCAGTAGATTAATGTGAATGGAGCGTCTGGGCAAAGAAAGGCATGTTGAACAAATGTTTGGTTTTGGGGATGGTGGTTACTCAGTTTTTTTTTTTACTTGTTTCGGCCTTTCGATGTTGGCCATGGATTAAGGGAACAATGATTAGCTATTTTGCACGCACTCCACTCCAAACACAGTCTTCATTTCAAAAGCTTTATTTCCCTTACAAGGTAACTCGAGCTGCGCCGAGACGTGGTGGGAACGCCTTTGCGCGATTGCGTCATGAAGCACGTATAGAACCAGTTCAATGGTGTGACGAGGGAAACTATAAAGCATACCCAGAAAACAGACCGCGCTAGCTTCTGTGCCTTCAGCAAGTGCTCTGTGTATACGGTCTCTGTCTATTTGGTGTTGTCTGTTTTACACAAGCATTTATATACATTATTATGGCGAACAAGCAGCAGTTCAAGCAGTGTCCTGTTCCTTGCCCTCGTTTCATTACGGGTGGGGACAGACACAAACTATGTTTTGCTTGATTGGGAGTGGAGCATGCCCAGTCAGTTCTCGAGGGGGCTGACAGTGAGCATTGCGATAAGCGGCATTCTTTGAGGACGGTGGTTCGGTTCACGTTCCCCATGGTGCGGGTCCAGCTGCTGCCGAGGCACAGCGGAGACGTACATCGTGGGGTTCACAAATGGATCTGACAGAGGGGTTTGAGACAGGCCCAGCCCCATCTCTGTCTTCAGCTGCCAGATCCAGTGTCTTGTCTCAGGGAGAAGCACGTGCTGCGGTTTCTTCTCCCTGGGATGAGGCACCAGTGCTACAACTATTCAGTTCTGAGGATCTGCATGCAGAAGAACTTGAGGATTCACCACCTCATACCCCTGCTTATGAGGAGCTGATGGAGGTTGTTACTCGTGCTGTAGCTAAATTAAATATCGATTGGCCAGCCGAGAAACAAGAAGTACAAAAGATAAAGTCTGCTGAATGAACGTTTTCTACCATCCAGATCACAACCTCCTCATCGGGGACTTCCGTTTTTCCCAAGAGGTTTCCGGAGGCGAAGAAACAAGCAGAGGCATTTCAAAAGTTTCTTCCTCACTGATCTATGGTCCCCCGATACTGCTGTCTCAGCAGTCTCGGCTATCTACGAGCTCCTCGCAGCACAGAGTGCACAAAAAACAGAACGTCACCACTCGATTCTCTCAGCCGTGAATGGAGTAAAACTAGGCCAGTCACTCACTGTGAAACAGTCCCAGAAACTGTTGGGTCTTATGGCAGCTGCATCCAACGTAATAACTTTTGGCCTTCATTACATGAGAACCCTTGCAGTGGTGGCTCAGAACCAAGGGATTTTCTACGAGGGGAAATTTGTTTCGCATGAGCAAGGTCACTCGGCAATGCCTACGTGCCTAAGTCATGTGGAAGAAGCCTTGGTTACTCACCCAAGGCCCAGTGCTGGGGGCTCCTTGTCGTCGCGTAACGCAAACGACAAATGGTTCCCCTCACAGGTTGGGGGGCGATAACTAGTGGTCGGTCGGCTAAAGGTCTGTGGGAGGACCATCTACTTTCTTGGCACATAAATCGGCTACAAATGATGGCAGTATTTTGGGCTCTCAAACACTTCCCATGGGCCCAGGGGAAATTACTGTCCCTCAGGGCAGTATATATTCCAGGGGCACCAAAACCAGGGAGCTGATATCCTGTCGAGACAGGGACTGAGGCCCGGGGAATGGAGACTTCACCCCGAGGTGGTGAAGCTCCTATGGGAAAAATTTGGTTGAGCACAAGTCGACTTATTTGCATCTTCAGAGACAACTCACTGTCCCATGTGGTTCTCCCTCACGCATCCAGCTCCACTGGGGCTGGATGCGATGGTTCAGGTATGGCTTAGGCTGTACCTGTATGCAATTCCCCCAATATTTTTTCTCCCGGGGGTTCTGGAGAGGGTTCGTCGGTACGGGGCCCGTCTTTTGTTAGTAGCCCCGTACTGGCCAGCCCGAGTCTGGTTCTCGGACCTGGTGTCCCTTCTAGATGTCTCTCCGATGGAGATTCCGATCAGGAGGGACCTATTGTCCCAAGCAGGGGGCACGATTTATCACCCCTGCCCGGAGTTATGGAAACTGTAGGCTTGGCCCCTGAGGAGGCCAAGCTCATATAATGCTCCAGAGGCGTGCGACCTCTGAAATATAGCAATTGTAAGTCGCTTTGGATAAAAGCGTCAGCTAAATGAATAAATGTAAATGTAAATATAAATATAATCCGGTTTCTCGACCGAGGTCGTGGAGACCATACTCCAGTCCAGAGCTCCTTCCACGAGAAGACTGTACGGATTGAAGTGGAGACTATTCTCTTCTTGGTGTAGAGAACGTCAATTGAATTCTGACATCTGCCCTGTTGGTTTAGTTCTCAATTATTTGTAAGAGCGTTTCTCAGCTGGATTATCTCCAAGGTGTTATCTTAAAGGTGTATGTAGCGGCTCTATCTGCTTACCACACTTCTTTGGGTGGCGCATCTTTTGGGTATAGATCCTCTTATTACTCGTTTTCTCCGTGGCACTCTGATGCTGAGGCCTGCACTGCGCACTAGGGCACCGGCATGGGATTTGGCTATTGTACTGGAAGTCCTGAGTTTATCTCCCTTCGAGCCTATTGAAGAGGTTTCAGAAAAATTCCTCACTCTAAAGACTTTATTTCTCCTTGCTATTTCTTCCATAAAGAGAATTGGAGATTGGTAAGCTCCGTCGGTTGCTCCTTCGTGCCAGGAATTTCCACCTTGTATGGTGAAAGCCTTCCTTCACACTAGGCCGGGTTATGTTCTTAAGGTCTCTACTAATGCTGTGGACACTATTATGCTGCAGGCCTTTTGTCCTCCACCTTTCCTTTCATCAGATCAGGAAAAACTTTATCTGCTATCCCTTAGATGCTTATGCCTACAGAGCTATCCTGTAGCGAAAGTCGGATCAAATATGTGTCTGTTTCGGGGACACTTAGAAAAGGGTACCCTGCATCTAAGCAGAGAATGAGCAAGTGGTTGAGGCTATCTCACTTGCTTATGAAGCGGCTGGTCAGCCTTCACCTTTGGCTGTCCGGGCCCATTCCACCAGGAGTAAGGCTGTCTCTAAAACTCTGTTATCGGGTCTTTCTTTTCTTGACATTTGTGATGCAGCAGGCTGGTCCTCACCACACACATTTGTGAGATTTTACAATCTAAATCTCGGCTCCACTTCGGGTCCAGGTGCTTGTATATTAGTGTGCGCTATGATTTTATACAGACAGGCATTGGTTATTATGGGGTCGTGGGTATAGTGTTCCCACCGTGTCTCAACGCAGCTCGAGTACCCTTAAAAGGGAGCGTCTCAGGTTACGTATGTAACCCTGGATCCCTGAAGAGGAAAATAGACGGTGTGTCGCCCGGCAATACTCCCTGTATCGACTTGCTTCGGCCTATCAGAAACTAACCCGGTCTGATTTCCGGGTATGCTTTATAGTTTCCTGGTCTGGGACGTCACCCGCCTATGACGTCTCATCACACCATTAGACTGATTCTATACGTTCTTCATGACGCGATCACGCAGAAGCGTTCCCACACGTCTCGTTCCCTCTTAAGGGAACCAGGGTTACATACGTAACCTCAGACGTTTCCTAACATTTCTAAATTAAGTTAATAATTTCAACAAATAAAAATCCAAACAAAGTTAACGAAGTGGTCAAAAAACTGAGTAACGACCATACCCAAATCCAAACATTTGTTCTTTCATGTCACTTCCTGTGTGTTTGTGTGTGTGACTGAAACCAGTGGATGGAGGTGAATGGAGCGTCTGGGGAAGGAAAGCTTGTGTGTGTGTGTGTGTTGGACTCACTCTCTGCTGGCCGGTGTTGAGTCTGCGCAGGGACACCTGTAGGACGTACTCCTGATCCGCATGCAGTGACAGCCAGCTGGACTCGTCCCGGATGTTGGACACACTCGAGGGGATCGATCGCTCCGTTTGCTCCACACACTCTTCCCACCAGCCCTTCACACTCAGACTGACCTCCACCACGGGCAGCTGACTCACGTACAGCCATGCCTGACACAACAACACCATTAGCACACGCTATAAACCACACGCTTTCTTTTGTGATCGACATCAGGCAAAGTTAGCAAAGCAAGTTCTGTGAATTACACTATCGTTGGAAAAGTTGGAATGATTCTTAATTTAGCATCATTACTCCAGTCTTCAGTGTCCCATGACCCTTCAGAAATCAGTATAATATGATGATTTGATTATTATCAATGTTGTGGGGATCTGTACGATTGTTTATGTTTTTCAAAAAGAAGTATCTTCTCACCACAGCTGCATTTATTATATCAAAAATATAGTACAAAAAATATTGTGAAATATTGTTACAATTTAAAATAACTGTTTACTATTTTTTAAAGTGTCATTTATTCCTGTGATCAAAACTGTATTTTCAGCATCATTACTCCAGTCTTCAGTGTCACATGATCCTTCAGAAATCACTCTAATATGATGATTTGATGCTCAAGAAACATTTATTACATTATTGTTGTGATACATTAAATAATAATACACTATTAAACAAGGACACAATAAATTAATCAAAATGACAGTAAAGGCAAAAAAAAAATTTGATTAACACTTTATAATAATTATACAGCAACAAAGCACTTATATAATTTTCCAACTATTAGTTTATAGTTAAATCATAGTTAAAATATTGCAGTATCTACATTGCTAATATATATAATAGCCTTTATTCAAATATTGAGTTGATTCCTTGTCACTATAATTACTAAAATTATAATTGTTTAATTAGCTCATAAGTAAAAAGTTAGATAATGTTTTTTTAATGCTTTGTATTAACCAAATAAGTGATGTACAGTATTTTAAACCAGCTGTTAATGGTTATTCAGAGTAAATAGTCCTCATTTTAGATTAGGTCACAGAAAATACTAATTGTCATTAATTAAGCACTTTATTTATTTATTTATTAATCTTTTCTTTTTTTTTACAAAATGCATTCATATTAAGTGTTCCTAAAATGTTTACAAACAGATTGAGCATAAATAAGCATCAACTCAGTTTACACATACATTTATTTTATTAATTGAATAACCTTTTAATGATTTCATGATCAAGATTTCAGCTCTGGTTTAAAATGTTTATGAATTATGATATTCGTACTAAAGGTACAACACAAGACTTGTATGTTTGGATACATGCTGAAATGTACAATACAGCAATAGAAATGTAAAATAATCACACTGTTATAATACCTTAGTTAGAGTTAGGATACAAATCATTAAAAACATTAACTCTTTACATATGAGCTAATTAAAGAACAATAATTGTGTAAATTAGTCACAAGGAATGAAGAACTCACTAATTGTATATAGCCTATTAATATTTTAACAATATAGAGACTACAATATATTAACTATGAATTACGTATAAATTAATGGTTTGCAGATTTACCCAGATTTCTATTTATTATAAAATATTTTTATTTAAATAACTAATTAATCTAATAAGATCTTTTCACTGATCTTTCTATTCATCAAAGGGGTAAAAAAATGCAGCACAGTTTCCACAAAAAATTAGTATCAATGTTGATAATTATAATAAGAACCAATAGTGATTAATTATTCATTGATAAGTGAGCATCAAATAATCATATTATACTGATTTCTGAAGGATCATGTGACACTGAAGACTGAGTAATGATGCTGAAAATTCAGCTTTGATCACAGGAATAAATTACAGTTAATCGAATATACACATAGAAAAATTGTAATAATATTTACTGTATCTTTGATCAAATAAATGCAGTCTTAGTGAGCATAAGAGACGTAATTATTCCCAACCTTTGACCAGTAGTGTATATTTCCAGTAGAGCTCGAAATAAGCCATAAAAGCTCATCACTCAACAACTGTACGTACATAAAACACAAGGAACATGGCTAAACAAAGAACACATACAAGAAAGCGTCTGTTAGCATTAGAGACATGGAAGACGGAGGGAAAAACGGTGTAGATCACCCGGCCACAGCTATTTATGCAAGGATTACTCTTCGTCAGTGAACGAGCCGAGGACGCGGCGGCGCATGTGCTTATTTAATTATCAGGACGAGAGGAAGGGGGATTCGCAGGAATACTGATGGGGAACCGGCGCTGGGATCCGACGCTAGCATTACCGCTGCAATTAGCACTTAGATTGGAGCTCTAAACCCTCTCATTTGGGAGGTAATTGGAGATCTTGCTGCTACCTGAGACCAGCGTGACTCTCCGGCACACGCGCTGGTGCTGATGCAAGGGGAATGGGAAATTATTTGAATGTTTATGTTGTTAAGAGGTGATTCACAAAAGAATATGAGTCGAGAAATGCCAATATACGTAGTGTCTTCGTAATACTGAGAGCAGGATCTTGGATGTTTGTTTTTACACAGGAGTCAGTCACATGTCTTAAACTTTCACTTTTCACCCAACCCACAAGTGCAGAAATGTATGGCATTCTCAGTTGCTATTATACACAGATAGAATAAAGTATACACAACACTGTACTTAATTAAATATTTTAAAACAATAATTTTGTCCTTTTCACAGTGCAAGGCCAATCATAGTCCGATTACTGTATATACACTACTGTTCAAACGTTTGGGGGGGGGGATTTATAATTTTTTTGGTAAAGAAATTAGTACTTTTATTCCACAAAAATCATTAAATTGAACAAAAGTGACAGTAAAACGTACATTATCACAAAACAAAAAAGATTTAAAATGAAAGTTCAATAACATGAAAAAATGCATTGTGAATCGTGTGTGTGTAAGATGAGCCACCTGAGAGATCTGACTGGGCTGCAGGATCTCCTTCACCATCGACGTGAAGTTGTCCTGTCTCCCGTCACAGGCAGCGATTAGCTCGGGAAGACTCTCGATTGGGCCTCGATATCCACCGCTCCACCTCCTGTCCACGAAAACACAGTCACGTGACCTTCAATCACACAAGAGCCTGTTTCCCGCTGTCACAGCATGATGGATCCTGCTCGGCCTGATCCCTCTCTTACCATTTTTATTGTGTTTCCACCAAATTACACTCGCCGCGGGACGCGTCCGCACTGAAACGTGTTACGGGCGAGGGAGAACCCGACGCCAGTGATGTTAGCGTGTGCATGTGTGTCCGCTGATGGTGTTTGCGGAGTGAGATAAGAGATGGCGACGGGATTAGCCGCTAAGACATGTTACGCTGTCATGATCAGCGAGCCTCAGGTGAGGAGTCTAACACGCTGACGGGAAGTGAACACTCGCCTCTCTCTGGGACAACGGGTTAGGTTCGGGAGAGCGGAAAACACATGGGTAGAGAGGAGGAGACATCAAGACTGCTCTGAAATACTCAAGGTTGCCAGTGCAATATAAAATAGGGGAAATTTTGCATGACATTACAGTCAAACTAAAAATTATTCAGACACCAGATATGTTTTTACTAGTGTCTGCAGGACACTATAGTTCATTTATGTAGGTGAGAAGAGCAAAATAAAGTAAAATCTGACTCATTGTCCCCAAAAATAATTTTTTTACAGTGACTACCAGTAAAATTGATACGAATTTGGGAGCAAAAGTTATTCAGACACTTTGAGCTGATCATGTTTTGCTGAAGTGTTTTTTCTTTAATTGCTAATGTGAGATTTTTACACCACAGACTGAACAACATGAAGCATTGCTTGGTAATTGTTTGAGCTAAATTGGTATTATCTTGTTATGTTCATAAATTTAACAGCTGACAGATATTCAACATAATTCATGTGTGAGACAGTCTAACAGAAGGATGAACAAAACCAGTGAAATATCAACTGAGTTCTTGTCATATTTAATTACCATTTTATAAACTATGGCGAATAAACTGTGACAATGTGAGGAATGTTGAAGGTGTCTGAATTTTTTTTGGTTTGACTGTATATATTTCATATATCTGGAAGATCTTGGTCATACTACCATCTGCGAATATATGTACACAGGGTTTGACGTTAACACGATCGTACGGTGTTTGACGCAGTCACTCCTACTAGCCACTTTAGCAGGTTTCATTTTATATATAATATATACATTTGTCAACTGTAGTCTTTTAAGAAGGCATCTGAAATAATAAACTAAGAGCAATTAGCGTTGTCAAAAATATCGATACATATCATCACTCTTTCTCGCTCTCTCATCTCTCCGACAGCCAGTTAGTTACACACAAAATAACTTAGTAAATACACACGAAATAATGTAAAAAAATAAATAAAGTTCTTCTGTGGTGAAAATCAAGTTTTTAATGTTGTTTATATGTCTGTGTGGTGTTTTTAATATGCTTTAAGACAAACCGTGTGTAAAGTCATAAGTCGACAGCACTGCTGTGTATTTTCTCTTTAAAACTGCAGTGAACCAAAGACAGTCTCAAAAACACGCTTTGAAATCGCTGGTGTTTCTGACGTCACAAACTACCTTGTAACCAATCAGATCAACGTGTGATCGTCAACGAGTGGATCTCTGAGTGAGTGAGTGAGTGAGTGAGTGAGTGGAGGCGGGGCTCATTTGCATATTCATAGAACCATGAATACTAAATGAGGCAAGAGTGTAAAGTTACATTCACCCTATTTTAAGGCTATCTATTTAAAATTATTTGTAATTTTGGTGATCAAAGATGAGTGTTAAGGGATACAGTTATTGACTAAAGGGGACCTTAAGTGACCCTACACAGCTGAGAAAGAAATGGTATAATAGATCAGTGCGTCAGGTCTTAAAGTGACAGCAGCCTAATATACCAGCTGCCAAATTATGAGATAATATTAAAAATATATCTATATGGCCGTTTTTCCCTATGGTATCGATGTCAAAATTGTGGCCAGTGTAAATGCTGAGTGGCTAGTAACTTTGGAAAACCGCTAGCCACAGTGGCGGGTGAGCAGTTAATGTCAAGCCCTGTATGCACACATCAGACTTTATGCTTAAAAACCCAGGCTGCTCTACAGGGAATCTCTATATAACTTATGGTGCAATATGTCGAACTGAATGTTGCTTATCACATTGTACTGGCCCCAGGTGTGTTTTTCTGCTTAGACATACAGCATGTCTCCATTTGACTGATGCTGGAGAGATAAGACTGAGCAGCAAACATTAAATCTGTGACGCTAACAGCAGAACAATGCAGGGCCACACAGATGCTGCGGTCACAGCTGTCCTCAGGAGCACCTATGGGTCACTCTTGATCAAACCTTGTGACCTGACTAACATCTCATAACTCGTGCTGGGTCGCAAGCTCTCTGTGCACTCGAGGAATCAAGCACTGACATGTTCTGTAGGCACACACATAATATGGAAAATACATTCACCTGGTTTAACTGGAACAAAACGTGGATCTCAAGAGCAACAGAATGCCATCACTTGTCCACAACAATATCTGTATATCACAATTTATGTTCTGTTTTCGTCCCCTTTTATTCCATTTACCCTTGCCAAATCAGTTTTCAATGGATTACAGCATGTCACATCACATGACACTGGCTGAAAGCAGCATTTACATGCTAATTAACCATATGAGTTTGTTAATATTAGGGGTGTGAAGATACACTTAGGTCACGAGACGATACACGACATTGGGTTCACGAGATGAGATGACATTTTTAATTAAGTCAATGACAAAATATGACTGGAAAATAGTCTTTTATTCGACAAAGTCACACAATGAAAAACAATGCATGTGTATTTTACTTATTATTTAACTAATCTAGAGTTGGCACTAACGATTATTTTGATATTTGAGTAATCAGTCAATTATTTTGACAATTAATTGAATAATCGGATCATATTTTTTTGGGTAATAAAAATAGACCTAAGTGAACAATAGCCTTTAAAATGACTTAAAATACATACATAATAACGAGGCAATAATAAATGGTTTGCATAAAGTATCATAAGCAAGTAATTTATGGTTTTATAGAACAACACTGTTAAAATACTTAATGTAACACACATAATATTATAAACAATAAAGTTGTATACATTATGTATTGTAATAAGTGCCGGCAGAGAGAGTCAACGGCCTGGTGATTAATGTTGTCACTTTACATCAGATCAAATCCTTTAAACAACATTTAATTCAAGTGTCCACTTAATCTTTAATATTTGGCCACTTCTTTATGATATAAATGCTACAGCCACTGTCATTTCTTGAACAGGAACACGTGGATACCAAAACATGCAAACTCAGAGTGAGGGTTAAACTTTTATTTTGAAATTGAAATGAACAAGAGTTCGCATATTTAGAAACACTCTCCTGTGTTAGTGTTGGTTTATACATGATAGCACCATGTTTTATATGTTTTAATATATCGTGCAGCGTTGGAAAACGATCTAATAAAGCAGTAATTTAATTCGGGTCCGTGGATTGCGCCACTTCCGTTATTTAATTTAACCCAATATTTAATTGAGAAATCGTGAAAGCACAACACTAATAAGTTCTACTTTCGGAGTATGAATTATGGGTAACACTTCATTTTACAGTACGTGCACTTTCAATGTACTTAATGAGTAGTGTAAGGTAACTAAGTTAAGGTTTAGGGGTCGGTTCAGGGTTAGTGTCATTACTACAATAAGTACATAGTATGTTCATGCGAAACAGGACTGTAAAACAAAGTGCTACTGAATTATCATATGCAGTAAAGGACAAGAAGGTTTTGCCACAAACTCAACACAGTCACGCTAATATCGCAAGAAATATCGTCATGTTTTAATATGGCGAGATCTCATCACACCCCAAGTTAATATTAATGTTGGTTCAGCATAATCTCTGATCTATAACAGGTCAGCAGTTTTCTGTGCACAGTAAAGTTGACTAACACAAGCAGATTCTCGAACACGTTATGGAATATTAGTGGAGTCGCCGATGTAAAAATGATATAAGGCAGTGCGTACATGACTTTTAGAAGTATTTATACCTGAAGACGTAGAGATCCTGCTTTTCAATGTGAGGAATTGTGAGCAGGGAGGAATCGTGAAGCCATCTGGCCTGAATGATCATCTGCACAAGGTTACAGATGCTGAGCGCAGACACGAGCCAGCCTTCGTTCGCCACCACATCCAGCATAGCCTGCAGAGACAGCAGAAAACACTCAGCCGTGACAGTCTCTTATCCAGGAAAATGCATGGCAGGTTGTTCAAATATGACGATACACGACAACGGGTTCACAAGATGAGATGACATTTCTAGGGCTGTAGTCAACCAAAGAAATCCCGAGTCGACCAAAGTCTTGTCCTGCGCAACGATTAGTCGACAAAAAAAAAAAAAGACGCGATGTTTTGATTGAACATTTTTTTAACAATTGTCAGAGCATTTATAAAACAACAACGAAAAAACATCAAAAATACATAAAACTATAATAATAAAACAATTCTTTGAAAATTCTTTTTTTTTTTACTGCAAAAAGTGAGGAGCACTGTCCTAGGTCTATAGTGACAGTCACAATCGCGCACCTGACCACACCACACGCTACAAAACAAATATAACTGCTATCTGCCACAATGAAAAATCCTACAAAAGCTCTCGTTTATACAGGCTGTATATTCTTCTTTACTTTCAAAGCTATGGGTTAACTTTTGTCCAGCCGATCTAGGAGTTTTAAAACAAACACACAAAAAAAAACCCCAAAGAGCCTAAAAAACAATCCTAATAATAATAGGCTGTATTGTAGGACTGCATATAGGTTTGTTTTCGTTTTGTTACATTATT
>NW_027508722.1:2007500-2017500 GCF_051911475.1 Siphateles boraxobius | reverse complement strand
ATTGACTTTTTATTCATGCTTATCTAGAGTATTTAAAAGCTGATATCTTCAAGAAACAATCAAATTAATGACACAGGCAATAAAATACTCTAGGATTATCCACAGAGAGCATACAGTTATAGAAATAACACATGCTCTATTTATGTTGAACTGGAAGCCATGATGATATTAAGCAAAATCTCAAATTTTCTGTGATTTATGTTATTTTTGATGCAACAAGTTATCAAGTGTCCATATAGCTTGATAGTTACCTAGCAAACGAATATAAACGAATATATATCAAACAGTCTCAATGTTACACATTTATAACTAATTACAGTTTATACATTTTATAAATAGGTGAAAGAAATATTTGTCATACACGCTTGATTAAACTATCCAAATATAAGGAAAATATTATATATATATATATATGTTTATTTTTTATTTTATTTTTTTACATATTTTAAATATGAGGGAAGAACAAAACACTAAACTTGGTTAAGGTATTTATCTGAAAAAATATTTGGCAAAAAACTACAGCCAAAGGTTTTATTTATTATGGAAGTAAAAAGGGAAAAGCATTCATTGACTAGAAAATAATCAGTTATTGATATTTCATTTATTCGCCCTTGTTTTTGCACGAGTTCATAATTTATTTGTATAATAGCCTGGCCAAAAATGATGTCGGCACATGTTTCATTGCGTTATCATCACAAATAAAACAATCGACTATAAACACAACTGCGCAATATGCTTACAAGATCTTTAACACATTTTTAATAATATTTAAATAAGGTTCAAAAAATTTAATTTTCCTAGGCCGGACATTACTGTACATGATTACACCTCGACAACAGTCTGAATGGAAACTATAACATAACATAACATAACATAACATAATATGATATAACATAACATAACATAACATAATATAATATAATATAATATAATATAATATAATATAATATAATATAACATAATATAACATAATATAATATAATATAACATAATATAATATAATATAATATAACATAATTTAATTAATATAATATAATATAACATAACATAATATAATATAACATAATATAACATAATATAACATAATATAATATAATATAATATAACATAATATAATATAATATAACATAATTTAATTAATATAATATAATATAATATAATATAATATAATATAATATAATATAATATAATATAATATAATATAATATAATTAATATAATATAACGTAATATAATATACTATAATTTAACTAATATAATATAATATATAACATAATTAATATAATATAACAACGTAATATAATATAATATAATTTAATTAATATAATATAATATATAACATAATTAATATAATATAATATAACATAATATAATATAATATAACATAATTTAATTAATATAATATAATATAATATAATATATAACATAATTAATATAATATAACGTAATATAATATACTATAATTTAATTAATATAATATAATATATAACATAATTAATATAATATAACAACGTAATATAATATAATATAATTTAATTAATATAATATAAAACATAATTAATATAATATAACATAACGTAATATAATATAATATAATATAATTAATATAATATAACATAATATAATTAATCTAATATAATATATAACATAATTAATATAATATAACATAACGTAATATAATATAACATAACGTAATATAATATAATATAATATTATATAACATAATATAACATAATATAATTAATTAAGTGTGTTTTCTGGGTCAAAGTAACTCAAAATGATGGAACAGCCGTCAGATGTGGTAATCACAGTGAGATTTGTGCATTTCCTGCTGAGATAAATGTAACGGGACACTAAGTCACAGCACCTTTGTGGAGAGTGAAATATATTCTGTAATCTCGCATGGGTATAAGATGTTTACCAGTATCGCTAGTGTGTGCGGAGCCGCTAGTGTGTGCGCCGCCGCTAGTGTGTGCGGAGCCGCTAGTGTGTGCGGAGCCGCTAGTGTGTGCGCCGCCGCTAGTGTGAGACAGATGTCCAGCAGTGAGGACGTCAGTCGAGTGTGAAACGCCTTTATGTCTCAATTATGTCTGTGATCAGTGAGAGCGAGGCACTCTAATGAGGCGGGTGTAAAGGGTGATCTTTTTCACACCAACCCTTGTGTGTGTGTGTGTGTGTGTGTGTGTGTGCGCTCAGCTGTATCAAGCCGAACTGGACTCATGGAATAATGATTAACTGCGTCAGGATGTTGGCCGGTGAGGGTGGTGATGCATGTGTGTGTCGCGGAGCAGGAGACGAGATGTGTTTGCTCACCGACAGGACGGACAGCAGATCCTGGACCTGCAGCTCCGGCTTCAGCCGCTCCCGGAACATGCGCACGCTCTCGTGCTTCAGGTAATAGTAGGAGGAGATGCGGCCGTACGTCAGCGGAGTGATGGTCTGACCGTCCTGAACACAAACACACAATCACTCATCAACAACACAACCACTGATGAACAACACAACCACACAATCACTCATCTACAACACAACCACTGATGAACAACACAATCACTCATCAACAACACAACCACTGATGAACAACACAACCACACAATCACTCATCAACAACACAACCACTGATGAACAACACAACCACACAATCACTCATGAACAACACAACCACTGATGAACAACACAATCACTCATCAACAACACAACCACTGATGAACAACACAACAACACAATCACTCATCAACAACACAACCACTGATGAACAACACAACAACACAATCACTCATCAACAACACAACCACTGATGAACAACACAACCACACAATCACTCATGAACAACACAACCACTGATGAACAACACAATCACTCATCAACAACACAACCACTGATGAACAACACAACAACACAATCACTCATCAACAACACAACCACTGATGAACAACACAACAACACAATCACTCATCAACAACACAACCACTGATGAACAACACAATCACTCATCAACAACACAACCACTGATGAACAACACAACCACACAATCACTCATCAACAACACAACCACTGATGAACAACACAACCACACAATCACTCATGAACAACACAACCACTGATGAACAACACAATCACTCATCAACAACACAACCACTGATGAACAACACAATCACTCATCAACAACACAACCACTGATGAACAACACAACAACACAATCACTCATCAACAACACAACCACTGATGAACAACACAACAACACAATCACTCATCAACAACACAACCACTGATGAACAACACAACCACACAATCACTCATGAACAACACAACCACTGATGAACAACACAATCACTCATCAACAACACAACCACTGATGAACAACACAACCACACAATCACTCATGAACAACACAACAACACAATCACTCATCAACAACACAACCACTGATGAACAACACAACAACACAATCACTGATGAACAACACAACAACACAATCACTCATCAACAACACAACCACTGATGAACAACACAATCACTCATCAACAACACAACCACTGATGAACAACACAACAACACAATCACTCATCAACAACACAACCACTGATGAACAACACAATCACTCATCAACAACACAACCACTGATGAACAACACAACAACACAATCACTCATCAACAACACAACCACTGATGAACAACACAACAACACAATCACTCATCAACAACACAACCACTGATGAACAACACAATCACTCATCAACAACACAACCACTGATGAACAACACAACAACACAATCACTCATCAACAACACAACCACTGATGAACAACACAACAACACAATCAATCATCAACAACACAACCACCGATGAACAACACAACCACACAATCACTCATCAACAACACAACCACTGATGAACAACACAACCACTGATGAACAACACAACAACACAATCACTCATCAACAACACAACCACTGATGAACACAACAACACAATCACTCATCAACAACACAACCACTGATGAACAACACAACACCACAATCAATCATCAACAACACAATCACTGATGAACAACACAACACAATCACTCATCAACCACACAACCACTGATGAACAACACAACAACACAATCAATCATCAACAACACAACCACTGATGAACAACACAACAACACAATCACTCATCAACAACACAACCACTGATGAACAACACAACAACACAATCACTCATCAACAACACAACCACTGATGAACAACACAACCACTGAAGAACAACACAACAACACAATCACTCATCAACAACACAACCACTGATGAACAACACAACAACACAATCAATCATCAACAACACAACCACTGATGAACAACACAACACAATCACTCATCAACAACACAACCACTGATGAACAACACAACAACACAATCACTCATCAACAACACAACCACTGATGAACAACACAACAACACAATCACTCATCAACAACACAACCACTGATGAACAACACAACACAATCACTCATCAACAACACAACCACTGATGAACAACACAACAACACAATCACTCATCAACAACACAACCACTGATGAACAACACAACCACTGATGAACAACACAACAACACAATCACTCATCAACAACACAACCACTGATGAACACAACAACACAATCACTCATCAACAACACAACCACTGATGAACAACACAACACCACAATCAATCATCAACAACACAATCACTGATGAACAACACAACACAATCACTCATCAACCACACAACCACTGATGAACAACACAACCACTGATGAACAACACAACAACACAATCAATCATCAACAACACAACCACTGATGAACAACACAACAACACAATCACTCATCAACAACACAACCACTGATGAACAACACAACAACACAATCACTCATCAACAACACAACCACTGATGAACAACACAACCACTGAAGAACAACACAACAACACAATCACTCATCAACAACACAACCACTGATGAGCAACACAACCACTGATGAACAACACAACAACACAATCACTCATCAACAACACAACCACTGATGAACAACACAACAACACAATCACTGATCAACAACACAACCACTGATGAACAACACAATCACTGAAGAACAACACAACAACACAATCACTCATCAACAACACAACAACTGATGAACACAACAATACAATCACTCATCAACAACACAACCACTGATGAACAACACAATCACTGATTAACAACACAACAACACAATCACTGATGAACAACACAACAACACAATCACTCATCAACAACACAACCACTGATGAACAACACAAAACACAATCACTCATCAACAACACAACCACTGATGAACAACACAACAACACAATCACTCATCAACAACACAACCACTGATGAACAACACAACTACACAATCACTCATCAACAACACAACCACTGATGAATAACACAGCAACACAATCACTGATGAACAACACAACAACACAATCACTCATTAACAACACCAATACTGATGAACACAACACAATCACTCATCAACAACACAACCACCGATGAACAACTCAACAACACAATCACTGATGAACACAACAACACAATCACTGATGAACACAACACAGGCTATAGAGCACATTCCTCCATTCAAAACTGTTAATTTACATGATTTAGAGACGCTTCATCAAAAGAGGAAAATAAACTAAACTCAACACATTCTACATCAGCAGCGACTCTCTGAACTAGGGCTGTGAAACGATTAATCACATACAAAATAAACATTTGTGTTTATATAATATGTGAGTGCGTACTGTGTATAATTATTTTGTATACATAAATACACACATGCATGCATGTATATATTTAAGAAATATTTGCATGTATATACTGTATATATATATATATATATATATATATATATATGATTTATATATATATATATATATATATATATATATATATAAGCATGTATGTATATAAGAAATATTTTCATGTATATACTGTATATTTACATATAATTAAATTTACATATAAATATTTCATATACAAATAACAAATTTTTCTTAAATATATACATGCATGTTCATATTTAAGAAATATTTACATGTATATACCATATATTCATATATAATATATATTATATGTATAAATATTTTTTCTCAAATATATACACATGCATGTGTGTGTATTTATATATACAACATAATTATACACAGTACACACACATGTATTATGTAAACACAAACTTTTATTTTGGATGTGAATAATCGTTTCACAGCCCTACTCTGAACACTACACACAATCTATTTGCATGCACAACAACTTGGTGTGATACAAATAGGTTGTTTATCAATTACAATTTGTCGTCAAAATTTAATATAGGCCTAATCATAACCATTATAAATATTTAAACCTCCAATTCTGACGATTTTTGATAAGCTTGTTACTCGGCATTCTGGGATTGGTTTCATGAAAACACAATATGTGTGTCCCGATTCAGACACTGCACCCTTTGAATGACGCAGAATTCAAAGGTCACACAAAGGCCGAGCGTTGTCGAAACGGTGCGTTCTCGTTGTACTTTATACTTGTGCTGAACTTTTTTGAAAGTTATATACAACTGTCTGAAAACACAGTGTTATATATATATATAGTATATATATATATATATATATATATATATATATATATATATATATATATATATATATATATATATAACATACATAAATACAGTATACATAAATAAATAAACATACATAAATCCCCTGGTCCATTTCTGTCCATAATAAAGAGAATAAACCATCTATAAAATCGCATATTGGTAAGAAGTGGCAACAGACGAATAGAAAGTGTCTAAAAAAAATTAAAAAACGTGTATCGTTAGATATTCGAGTAAGTTAAAACCCAACAATTGGTGTAATCCGCCATTTTCTCTTAAAAAATATGAAATCGTCACAAACGTGCAATGAATCTACGGATAGGCTCGTTCTCACAGTCGCGGCCCAGGGAAAGGAGGACGCATTTGTAGGAAAGAGCCTTTGAATTGGGACTAATTAATTACCCATGATGCCTAAAATGCTCGCAAGGGGTTGGAATTGACCTGATGTAACAATTCTCATGACTACAGATGTGGCAACTCTGACCTAAATAATGACATCAAGCTGGGAAATTATATTGCAGTAGTAACAGCTGATATTAACAGAAATAACGGACAAATAATTCAGAATAAAACTCAGAATCCCTGACAACATTCAAAACAGCTGAAAACTCATCTCTTCTGAGCACTTTATATAAAAAAAATATATCCTTTCCTTTTCCTTTAATCCTCCCTTGTCTAGCTAATGCTGCTCTAGCAATGTCTGAAACTTTGAGTTTTGAGCACTTCTCGTGTTGTTTGCCTCTTCATGATGAGAGCATTCCTCATATGTTACCCTGGACCACAAAACCTGTCACATGGGTCAATTTTTTGAATTTGAGATGTATACATCACATTAAAGCTGAATAAATAAGATTTTCATTGATGTATGGCTTGTTATGATAGGGCAATATTTAGCTGAGATGCAACTATTTGAACATCTGGAATCTGAAGGTACAAAAAAATCAAAACATTGAGAAAATCACCTTTAAAGTTGTCGATTTATGTTCGTGATTGTGCTTCATTCACTCACAAAAATAAATGTTTTTATATTTACGGTCGGACATTTACAAAATATCTTCACGGAACATGATCTTTTACTTAATATCCTAATGATTTTTGCCATAAAAGAAAAATCGATAATTTTGACCCATACAATGCATTGTTGGCTATTGCCACAAATAAACATGTGCGACATGTGACCTGTGACCATGTGACTGGTTTTGTGATCCAGGGTCACATTTGTAAGTCTCTTTGGATAAAGGCGTCTGCTAAATGTAAATGTTTACGAGTAAAGGAGCGTACAGTACCTGCTGTATCTCCATGCAGGACGAGCACTCCAGCTCTCTCAGGCTCCGCTCCACCAGCGTCGACAGGAATCTGTTAATGCTTGCATGGCTCGTGTCATCCAGATTATAGTAGCTGAGAACAAAGAGAGAAGTTAAAAGTGGAACACACTAACATGACTCATCTGCAATATTCAACTGCTTATTTTAATAGGATTTTGATCTGTAATCTTCTTAAGGAGTTTCTTTGATGATTCTGAGTATCTTATTTTCTCGTAAAAATGTCTAAACATGCTTAAAGCAAGACAAATTTACTTGAGAATTTCACTGGATATTAATAACTGAAGTATACAACAGCTGCATAAATTATTAGTGTATATTGGATAAGATATGAATGATGTGAAGATCTGCCAGTGCCATCAGACAAAATACACTGTTATTCAAAATGATCCTCTAAAAAGCTTTAATTTGTTTGCATTTTTCAATGCAGTTTTGCTGCTAAGCTGAAGTTATTATTTTTGAAGGATGCTTGGCTATTTTACTTGGAAAATTATGTTATACATCTATTTTGGCTATTTAAAACAAACAACAACAACAACAACAACAACAACAAAAAACACTCCTCACACTACAGCTGTGCACTTTGGAGGAAAATGTAATTAGTTTGCTGGATAATGCAATGGCTACATGATACAACAGACCAAAGATTAATGTCACATTCATTTCAATTATTTTCAAGTAGATTTAAAGACAGAAATAATGACGTATTATAAATGCATATCTCCTGTTCTTCCTGTGTGAAGAAAACAGCACTTCTCAAAGTGAACAGCAAATCTTTCACTAAAGTGACACTGTTAAAAGAATTATCCAGCATTAATAGAAATCAAATCACAATCTAAACAGACTTTTTTCGCTGCATCTCCATAAACTTTACAAATGTATGTATTTATGTAAAATCATATCGTAATGCTGACAATCACATCATGTTAATTTGAGATCTTTTTCGAGATTTAATGTTGGAGAGTATTGAGTGCTGCACTTAAAAGACAACAAGAACAAAGGAATATTGGCCACTATGAAATGCACACTTAATAAATACCTTACAGAATGTATTTAGCAATATAGTGTAAGCATGCACATAATACTGAGAGAGATGTGTGCTTTGATAGGCACAGGTGGGTGTGTATTCAAAAACACCTCCGGAAAAGCAATGCTTTTCTGCAAAATGATTCCCAGATTTGCTGGAGAACAGAAATCACTTCCATGCTCAGCAACGCTGTAAGAGCAACCACATGAGATCCACACACAACTATGCACTTCATTACCTCTGAGTGACGGCAAACATTTCTCCTGCTGTTCGTGTGTGAGAGAGAGAATAAAAAACAGTTCATTCTGGTTGTTCTGATACTGTATATTCTGTAGAAACCGATCTTTTTTTCAGCACTCAAAATCTCTAAAGTATTGATAACATGATTTGTGTGGGTTAATATTTTGAAAAAATATCACGGTGATATGTAAATAAAGATGTCCATGTAAATAATGATCCGCGCGCGCGCACACACACACACACACACACACACACACACACACACACACACACACACACACACACACACACACACACACACACACACACACACACACACACACACACACACACACACACACGCCTTTTTTGCATGAGCCCATTGAAGGAAATGCAGAGCTGTAGATGCTACACACTAAAGACTTTAATAAGTATTTGTGTTACTGGAAACATCCACCTGTAAATAGCCTACATGAAAGTAAACAGTTCCTTCTAATCAATTTTCACAAAATATGGTTTGTCATAAAAAAGCAAAAACAGACAATTATGTATATTGCAGATGACCAAAAGTGAAAATGAAAGTGAGTTTTGCCAAAACTGTTTTGTAAATTATATTAATCGACAGACCAAAGCTTCTAGTTAAAGTGGCGCAACTAGTCATCAAAAACACCAGCTGGATATCGGTCAAAGGTTGCCAAAATAAAATTTAAAAGAAGTCTCTTATTCTCACCAAAGCTACATTTATTTTATAAAAATATAAAAAAATAGTTTTATAAAAAAGTGATATCG
>NW_027508722.1:1970000-2002500 GCF_051911475.1 Siphateles boraxobius | reverse complement strand
TTTTTTTTTGTGTTCACATAACTAATGGGACAAAAGTGTCATCCCATTCAGATGAAGCAAAAAATAAATAAAATAAATAAAAACATAAATTTTTTGGTCAGTTCTGACTGAAGAGTCTCAGAGGGTTAAACTGCCCTGCGACGATGGAGTCACACACATTAGCATAAAACAGCCCACATTTACACATCAACACCTGCTCAGTATTTAACAACAAGACAGGACCTTGAAAAAACTCAGTTATGACTTTTGACTAAGATTATAAATGGACATTTTCACCTTTGTTGCCATTGGCTTTTGGCTTGCTTAGTTGGGGACGTTTAATTTAATACTCAACAATATTGTCTTGCTTGACTGAACTGAGCTGGACGATGACATCATGGTTTTCTCCAGAGCGGTTATATATATAAATTATATAAATAACTAAATTAATAACTTTTTTTACAACAAAAATCAATGAACGTACAATCAATGATGCTATTTTCGTCTAGAAGCAAACTTTGTTTCATTATCCTCCTGTTATCTCTATGAAGCTGCTTTGAAACAATCTGTATTGTAAAAAGCGCTATATAAATTATAGCGTTTAGGTGACTTGACTTGACATGGAAAAAAATAAAATGAAAAGTGTGGAAAAATATGGCCTATGAAAAGAGTTACGTTGCCTCAGTTATTACAGTACCTGAGGACTGTGTGTGTTTTCGGGGTGTTTGCAGTATGGGAGAGGGCACACACAGGTCTTTATGTTTAATGTGGCCTGACAGGCGTGCAAATGTCAGTGGAATGTTCTGGAATCATCTTCTTCTATTCATCACAGATGTCGGTTCTGCCCTATATGACCCTGTGAGGCTGGTGTGTGTGTGTGTGTGTGTGTGTGTGATCTCTCAGCCCTGGTTTTGTGATGGAGGTGTAAACTGTGACCAGTGTGTCCAGAGATGACGCTGCCATGGAAACACAGTAAGTAATGATCCCTGTGAAAGCGGCTGAAGATGTGTTTCTGTCTTTTCTGTAGTCCAGTCACTGCGGATTCACAGAACAACTTGGTTTTCCCACTTGGCCAATTAACAAAACAAGTAATAATTTTCTTGAATTTTTCTTGAATTCACGCAGTTTGTTTATTAGAATTATTGAGCCAGACTATTTTCTATTTGTTTATTTGTAGAGCCATCTAATGCAACCTATATCAAAACACATACAGTATGTGCATGTGGTAATGGTAATGTATTTGCTGACATTTCAATGAAAAGTCGCCTGAAATGTCTTTTTCTGTGTGTAAACATCTATCAAAACTAGTCTTGCTCTTGGAATTGAATTGCAACTTACTAGTGACACACCTTGGTGATGATGGTCAATATAATGCAGATATACACAAATTAACACTTTAATAAAGGCAAATGAGACTGCTCTAATTAAACAACACTTTACAATACAGAACAATTTCTTACAGCATTATTAATCTAGAATAATGTTTGTAATTTAAGCACCAAAGGTTGTTTGAATGGCAAAATAAATAAAATGAAAAACATTAAACAAACTAAACTATTAAAGCACTTTAAGAAAATCTAAGATATATTAATGTGATGTTTGACAGAAATTCTAAAACTTTCTTGGTGGGACTTAAAAAATTATAATAATTTTCTGATAAAATCTTTAATCTAAGTTTATGTTCATTTATGAAAACAGTATTGCTCATTATTACTTTAGGATTTCATTAAATTATTAAACTATAAACTAACATTAATTAAGGATGGGCACAATATGTGACAGCAATATATATATATATATAAAATACACTGTGTAAATTATTATATTTCAAAAATGAATCGGAGTAGAAAATAAACTTTATAATTAGATTTAGAAGGTAATGCAAAACCTGCCTTATGTGCAATTAACAGTACGTGTTTTTTTTATTTGTGTGTTGATTATTATATCTAAAAATAAATAGCAAATGAATTTAATAATTTGGGCTCTTTTGTCAATTGTAACCTTTAATATTATAGTAATGTGTAATTAAGGGCTCCTTATATACTTTACAGCATTAGCTAAGATAGATTTTTTTATCCTTTGGAAAATGTTAATTATAATAGAACTTATTTAAACACATTAATTTAGCAATTTTGTGAGTAGGTCCACGTTGAGGTCTGATTGGTTGAATGTTAAATTAGTTAAAAATGTTGAATGTAAAATTGTATTGGTGTATGTAGAACTTAATACTGACCTATATTAATAAATCCTGTATAAGCATGATCCGTTGTTGGTTTATGACAACAAATGCATTAGCTGTGAACAAATTGAAGCTTAATATAAGACTCAATTAAATAAAAAAACAATGTAACATCAGCATTATGTTGGCCATCCTGCATTCTGTACATCATGTGACCACTACAACTAAAGCTGGTGCACACTGCAATTTATAACAGTCCTTTATGATTGTTGCTTGTCAGACTGTACGAACATGATCGTCGCTGTAAGCCGTGTCACACTGTAAGATCTCAGCTGTCATTAATGGCAGACGCTTTAAAAACAGACGCACGCAAGACGCAATGACACGTACGTTCACAGTGAGCTTCATTACACGCAGGATTGAAATCTCTCATGTTACTTTTGGTCATGGCTTGTCTTGAAAATCGAAGATGCTTTGACGGTGGTCGCAGGAGAATCACTGCAGGACTGAGTCTCAAATCTTGTTTTCCAGAACTTCATCAGTGGTAAAATGTGATCATTAATCGGCTGTCGATCAACATGTCAAACTTACGATCTCGGACTTCAGATTTTAGTCTAGGATTAGAGGATTCTTTTAGGATTTGCCAAATTTGTCTCAGACGGCCAAAATCACACAGTGTGAACCCGGCTTAAGTATGACATTTAGTTTAATATTCAACAATATTATTGATCTCCTGTATTGACACCATTATATAAGACTGAACTGAGCTGGACGATGACATCACGGTTTTCTCCAGAGTGGCTCTATATATATAAATGAACTAAATTAATACATTTTTTACAACAAAAATGAAACATCACTGAACTTATTTAAGCTGGACTGCGACACTATTTTCTTCAAGAAACAAACTTTGTTGAATTATTTTCCTGTTATCTCTGTATTTGAAATAATCTGTATTGTAAAAAGCGCTATATAAATAAAGGTGACTTGACTTTCAAATATATATTAGATGATTATTTTTATAATCAATTGTTTTGCACTGAATTACTGAGTGGTGGATGTGTGAAACACAATTTTGTTTTTATGTAGACCATAAAAATGACAAATAAAGGAATGTGAATCTGAAAGGTTCAGCCGTACGCCGCCACTGATGAGACTCGAAAGCACACGCTGTACCTCGGGTTCATGACCAGCCTGCGGAAGAAGTACGTCCAGGTGATGTAATCCATGGCGTCTTGCTTTGATGCGATGGTTCCTGCTGCGATCTCAGCATTCAAGTGGTCGGAGAGGACAGTCAGAAGACTGAGGAGACAGAGAGAGGACACACACACTTCTGTCATAATCACAGTCATAAACAGCGCTGCACGATTCAACACGATTGGTTGCGATTATTTTATGTGCAAATGCTGCTCCACTGAACACCAGAGGGCGTCACACACTAACACACACCCACACGTCAAATATTCCCCGCAGAAGTACGATAGCACACGTCATTCCAGGAAATCCCCATCGCTGTATCTGAATAAACTGAAGATTGAGTAATAAACACACGACTGCCGTATTCTGTGTCAGAAACACATCATCTCACAGAAGGAGGAGCTCAACTGTCCTTATGAAGTGAGTTGAGTAAAAGCATGTTATAAATGTTGTCTTTTTTTGGACAAGATGTTCATAAATGCTTCTCATGTTTGATGCGTGTTGCTTTTTCCAATGCACGTTATAAGCGACTCAAACTCGCAGCGTTTACAGAGCCGTATCAATGACAAGCTGCGCATGACAAATAACCGCAGCCGTTGCAATTTCAAAATCACGATAAGCCAAATCAGCTTAAGTATGATTAATCGTGCAGTCCTAGTCCTAAACCGAAACCCATTGCTCTGTACACACCTCGACTCCACAGGGAACGGCTCGTACAAGAACTTCTTGTAGAAGTCCTTCTTGATGTCGTGCACAAGGATAACAGCCTTGCCCTGGTCATCGAACTGAGGCCGTCCCGCTCGACCCATCATCTGAAGAACATCTGGAATGGAAATGATAGAGATCAATGACATTGGACAGTCTGTGAAAACACACACACACAGATGTAAAAACAGATGTTACCTGTTATGGGGTAATCCACGTAGCGGTGGGTCTTCCCGTCGTAGTATTCTGTGCCCTTCACGATCACCAGGTGTGCGGGGAAGTTAACGCCCCACGCTAGTGTGCTCGTCGCTATCAACACCTTACACAGGACACACACGAGACACAGGACACACACGAGACACAGGACACACACGAGACACAGGACACACACGAGACACAGGACACACAGGACACACACGAGACACAGGACACACAGGACACACACGAGACACAGGACACACAGGACACACGCGAGACACAGGACACACAGGACACACAGGACACACACGAGACACAGGACACACACGAGACACAGGACACACACGAGACACAGGACACACACGAGACACAGGACACACGCGAGACACAGGACACACAGGACACACACGAGACACAGGACACACAGGACACACGCGAGACACAGGACACACGCGAGACACAGGACACACGCGAGACACAGGACACACACGAGACACAGGACACACAGGACACACACGAGACACAGGACACACGCGAGACACAGGACACACGCGAGACACAGGACACACGCGAGACACAGGACACACACGAGACACAGGACACACGCGAGACACAGGACACACAGGACACACACGAGACACAGGACACACACGAGACACAGGACACACACGAGACACAGGACACACACGAGACACACACGAGACACAGGACACACAGGACACACAGGACACACACGAGACACATGAGACACAGGACACACACGAGACACACACGAGACACAGGACACACAGGACACACAGGACACACACGAGACACAGGACACACGCGAGACACAGGACACACGCGAGACACAGGACAC
This sequence comes from Siphateles boraxobius, assembly GCF_051911475.1. Lineage (NCBI taxonomy): Eukaryota > Metazoa > Chordata > Actinopteri > Cypriniformes > Leuciscidae > Siphateles > Siphateles boraxobius. Next base: position 1,997,383 of record NW_027508722.1, on the reverse strand, counting down.
ACACGAGACACAGGACACACAGGACACACAGGACACACACGAGACACAGGACACACACGAGACACAGGACACACACGAGACACAGGACACACACGAGACACAGGACACACACGAGACACAGGACACACAGGACACACGCGAGACACAGGACACACGCGAGACACAGGACACACACGAGACACAGGACACACACGAGACACAGGACACACACGAGACACAGGACACACAGGACACACGCGAGACACAGGACACACGCGAGACACAGGACACACACGAGACACAGGACACACACGAGACACAGGACACACACGAGACACAGGACACACAGGACACACGCGAGACACAGGACACACGCGAGACACAGGACACACACGAGACACAGGACACACACGAGACACAGGACACACACGAGACACAGGACACACAGGACACACACGAGACACAGGACACACACGAGACACACACGAGACACAGGACACACAGGACACACACGAGACACAGGACACACACGAGACACAGGACACACACGAGACACAGGACACACACGAGACACAGGACACACACGAGACACACACGAGACACAGGACACACACGAGACACAGGACACACACGAGACACACACGAGACACAGGACACACACGAGACACAGGACACACACGAGACACAGGAACACATCGTATTATTCCACAAAATCACTACATTGTGTTTGTAGGCCTGACATGCTGTTTTACAGTCTCTCATATAATCACGGTTTGAAATTAACTCTTTCACTCACCGGCCAATTTGGCTACTAAATGTTTAAGTTCCCGGCCATTCAGAACTTCTACTAGCCAAAAGAAAAGTAAAGAAATTAACCAGTTTAACTACGTCACAGCTATATATATTATATATATATATGAATTTCATACATTAATTTCTTATTCAAACAAAATCCTGTCATCCAGCATCTCCTCTCTTCCTCTTTCATCCTCATCACCAAAAATGTGTTTTAGATGGACAGATCATCAATACAGTACAAAGAACACAAAAAAATGTAGGATGTTGGAAAATAACAATGTCTTTTCTGTTAAACAAAATCTTTTTAATCTCTGCTATTTCTTCAATGCAAATGAACAAGCGCGCTGTTATTTGTTGTGTAGTGACGTGTGTGTTCAAATAAGCCAGATATGAGCAGATTCTGTGCAATACACTGTATTTAATATATCATGAAGACTCACGAGTTCAGTATTTGCGCTAAATCTGTACAGATTTGTCTTATATATCTATATATTGATTCAATGTGTACAATAATTATTCTGTCCTTCCTGTGAGAGAAGCCCATCATCTCCTTTTGATGATAATTAATCACATAATTGCGATTCCTGTTATTGCGTCCTCAAATTTAAAAACTCTTAAAATTATAATTACGTTTTGTTATACAATTTAAGATATTTAAGACGTTCTATGGTCTTAATTTTGATCAAACTGAATGTGAGACATTTTAAGGTTTTTAAGCACTCTCTTCTAACAATATTAAAGCTTTCTATTTCAAATAAATGCTGTTCTTTTTAACTTTGTTCCTCAAAGAATTCTGAAAAAATTAATGAAATAAATAAATAAATGTTTAATGTTTTCAACACTGATAATAATCAGAAATTGTTTTTGAGCCAATCATCATATTAGAGTGATTTCTGAAGGATCATGTGACACTGAAGACTGGAGTAATGATGCTGAAAATTCAGCTTTGATCACAGGAATAAATTACACTTTACTATATATTCACACAGAAAACAGCAGTTTTAAATTGTAATAATATTTCACAATATTATTGATTTTACTGTATTTTTGATCAAATAAATGCAGCGTTGGTGAGCAGAAGAGACTTTTGTGAAATGTCTATATAAACTGAACTTCAGATGTGTTTCTCATGCTAAAATGTTCTGCACCGCTACCATATTGATGTGTGAAATATCACATTTGCATTACATCAACATAACCATTAATGTTTTTACAGCCGAGCCACTGAAGACATAAACCCATGAGAACAGCAAGAACAACATTTCATTTGGATTTGTTCCAATAAATCGAATCCTCACTCAGAAAAGGTGCTCCATCAGTACATTTATGATGCTTATATAATCGCTCAGCTGACGGGTATTTACCAAACCTACTTCCTACGTTCGATTGATTCCAAAGCGCTTTAGGAATGAGTCTGGAAACGGTTCATCTATGGGTCTCACCTGGATCTTACAGTTGACGAAGAGCTCTTCCACGGTCTTCCTGTCCCGCTCGTGAAGTCCTGCGTGATGCATCCCGATCCCGAACGCCAGCGTCAGCTTCAGGTTTGACTCTCTCGCAGTGGAAATGATGTCGGTCATCTAACAAAACACACACATTTGATGGAGATTTGGTTCCTTGCCACTGTCCCCTTGGCTTTTGACTTGCTTAGTATAATGTGAAGTGTACTGTTACACAGTTCTTGTGTGGCATTTCTTTTTAGTGCATTATTCACAGTGGCTTGCCTAGTTGGGGACATTTAGTTGGCACCAAACATTTAGTTGGCATCCTTTAAGGACACCAAACTGGCCGATGACATCACTGTTTTCTCCAGACCGACTATATATATATACAGTGGACAGCATAAGTGAACACACATGCTAAAGTTGACTAAAAAGAGGAATAAAAAATCATCTTTTGGAAATTGATCTTAATGCCTTAATTTAAATAATGAGGGAAAATCCAACCTTTAAGGACACCAATTTTCTTTGTGAATGAATAATGTATCGTCAATAAATAAATGTTCTTCCTTAAAATACAGGTTGGATAAGTCAGGACACCCCTATGTTAAATTCCCATAGAGACTGGCAGATTTTTATTTTTAAAGGCCAGTTATTTCATGGATCTTATGGAAAGTTCCCCATGACAATCTCTAGGTATCCCGGATCCATGAAACAACTGGCCTTTAAAAATAAAAATCTGCTGTCTCTATCCAACAGTATTTTAAGGAAGAACATTTATTTATTGATGATACATTATTCATTCACAAAGAAAATTGGTGTCCTTAAAGGTTGGATTTTCCCTCATTATTTAAATTAAGGCATTAAGATCAATTTCCAAAAGATAATTTTTTATTCATCTTTTTAGTCAACTTTAGCATGTTCACTTATGCTATCCACTGTATATTAATAACTAAATCAATAACTTTTTTACAACAAAAATGAAACATCACTGAATTTACTTAAGCTGGACTGTGACGCTATTTCCTTCTAGAAACAAACTTTGTTGCATTATTTTCCTGTTTCCCCTGTAAAGCTGCTTTGAAACAATCTGCATTGTAAAAAGCGCTATATAAATAAAGGTGACTTGACAAACATCGGCACTATGCACTTTGTCCCTAAAGAAACACACACAGAAGAGATGGAGATGTTCGGACAGGGAACAGTGGGAACAGTGGGAGGAAGTGAGGAAGTGCTGTTGGCTGTCAGTCACACCGCAGGAGCTCGAGCCGCTGCACGCTTCAGTGCAGTGAAACAGCGGGACGCCCCGTATATCACTGGAACACACACACACACACACACATACACCGGCCGCCTGAAGATGAAGGCTGATTTATTTACATACTCTCAGCCTTGCTCCAAAGCCGTATGCAGTTTTCCCCCGATGGAACTCAAAAAGAGAACTTTTCAAAGAATCTTAACTAAGCTCTTTTCCACACAATAGCAGTTACACACACACACACACACACACACACACACACACACACACACACACACACACACACACACACACACACACACACACACACACACGTTGGGTTTTTATGTTTTATGGGGACTCTCTATAGACGTAATGGTGTTTATACTGTATGTCTCTCCTCTTACACAAATAATTAAACCTACCCATAAAAGAACACTTTCTGCGTTTTTACATTTTCAAAAAACATAATGATAATTCTATGATTTATAAGCTGTTTTTCACAAGGGGACCAAAAAAAAAAAATTTCCCCAGATCAAAAACTACTGGTATTACTATCATAGCAACACGCGCGCGCACACGCACACACACACGTACACGCACACACGCACACACACACACACACACACACACACACACACACACACACACACACACACACACACACACACACACACACACACACACACACACACACACACACACACACACACACACACACACATTGCTGACAATAGTGCTGTAGAAACTTGACTGTTGTTTGAATAGTTAGGGTTATATATTTGTATTGCCTAGCTAAAAATTATATACTTTATTATACTATATTGTTTATTATTTGACAATCAGATTAAGTGATATTTGCTCATTTTATGTACAAAATTAAGTACTTCAGAACTGAAATTATGCCTTTATGAACAATGATGATCCCCCCCCCCCCCCCCCCCCACACTATTCATCATCTTTAGTTTCAAATTTCAAATTCAAAACCCAGTATCAGAATTGTTCCCAGAATCGTTTACTCAAACATCAGTAACGAGTATGAGTCCCTAAAGGACCTCTGCAGAAACACACACACACACAGACTTTCACATGCTCACGAGAAACTATTGCGTGCGCACAAGACACTTTTCGCGAAGTCACGCGTTATAATTTCCGGTTTATGCGTAATATAACCAATTTAATTTGTGCGTCACCGCCATTTTCCTATGAAGAAAACAAGAGTATATAGATGAATGAATTAACATGATTAATAAAGATCAATTTGCTCCAAACTGGGTTTTGGTTAGAGCACTATAGGCTATATAAGGGCTGGGCAATATGACAATATTATTGCATATCGATGATGTCTAGCAAGTATCGTGATGTCGATTACAACGATAATCGTTTAGAAATATGACAAAAAGGACGATATTTCACACAGCCCTAGTTATACACATATTTATTTACACGCAATAGCATGAATGAAATATTTTAGGCTAGTAGTTAGTAGGGTTTGGAATAGAAAATCGATTCTTCTTGATAGCATTCTTTAAACACAAGACGCAAGAAAACACACCCAAAGCGTCCTCTCACATACACACACAATTATGGCAAAATATCCCCGTAAACTCAGTCGGTTTTGTCTTAAACGGTTGAGAAAGAAGAACAGTATGTGTATTGAATCAGTGCATTGACAGCCTATACTCGCTGCCATCATTAATGCTGATCAGAGAACAAAAGAAAAAGAAAATCCCTCACTGAACTTTTGTAACTGTAACTGGCCGTTTTGTATTAGCCTGTTGTTCGGCGCTGACGGCGACATGAGTCTGTGTATGCGACTTAGATGCGTTCCCTGGCAAACATCATTTATCCTTAATTTTGTTAAATATTTTTCCTGGATTTCTTGATCGTTATATGAATTTTTTTTTTATTCGTTACCTTTGCTATTCATTTTCATACAATTAATTTTGTTCAGCAGACGAAAAAATTCCTGTTAATTCAGAATAGCAGAAAATCTCCAATTTAAAAAAACAACTATATATATATATATCAAGTAGCCTAGGCTAGTTTGGTTTGCAGTAATAAAAGTTAATCAGGAAAAAAAAAATGGTAGAAGTAACTTCACCCGTTTCTGAATATTATTTTAAATGTTGCGCATAATGAATAGGCCTAATCAAAAATCACAAACATGAACATTGTAATTAAAATTAAAATTAAAATGACGAAATTGCGTTGCTTTGAATATCTCACGCATGTGTTCAGTTTATAATGTTGGCATCTCTGCTACAGTATATTGGGAGCGTTATAGTTTGCTTTATAAATAAACAAACAAAAAAATTAAATACCTAAGTATATTTTTGAATTACTTCGGTTTCTAAATAAATAAAGCTGTAAGCCAAATTTTTATTTCGTAAGAGGCTTAAGGAGACCTAGGGAGTCTAAAACCAGAAAGAAGGATTGAAAAAAACATTTCATTTTTAATCCCTAATTTTAGACAAATAACAGCTTGTATTCTAAATAATGTATTTTTAAAACAGCGCTACACATTATAATTAGGAAATTAAACATCATTAAATCTGGAAAAAAGAAAGAGAAACATCAGACCTTATGAAAACAATAGGCAAGACATCTTGCTAAGAAATCAACATGCGTTCACCATTCTGGGTTCAGTTCAGTCGTGTTCAACAGTTCTCCTAGCGTTTCAAACACAGATGCGATAAGAACAGTGTGGAGATTATTAGCAATGCTAACATAACAGCAAAGCTAATGTTTTATGTCAAACTAACCAAAGTAAAACCTTTAACGTTTCAATCATTGAATGAAACTAACTGAAGCCAAACTGAACTTCACTTGTGTTTACGGCAGTGTTGTCTCCGGCGGGTCTTGTGTAGATCTGGCGGGCGTGATGGGGGCGGGGTAGACCCGGCGGGCGTGTTGGGGGCGGGGTAGACCCGGCGGGCGTGTTGGAGGCGGGGGCGAGGTAGACCCGGCGGGCGTGTTGGGGGCGGGGCTTGGGTAGATCCCGCCGGCGTGTTGGGGGCGGGGTAGATTCGGCGGGCGTGATGGGGGCGGGGTAGATCCGGCGTGCGTGTTGGAGGCGGGGGTGGGGTAGATCCGGCGGGCGTGTTGGGGGCGGGGGTGGGGTGGGGTAGATCAGACGGGCGTGTTGGCGGTGGGGTAGACCCGGCGGGCGTGATGGGGGCGGGGTAGATCCGGCGGGCGTGTTGGGGGCGGGGGTGGGGTAGACCGGGCGGGCGTGTTGGGGGCGGGGGTGGGGTAGACCGGGCGGGCGTGTTGGGGGCGGGGCTTGGGTAGATCCGGCGGGCGTGTTGGGGGCGGGGCTTGGGTAGATCCGGCGGGCGTGTTGGGGCGGGGCTTGGGTAGACCCGGCGGGTGTGTTGGGGGCGGGGTAGATCCGGCGGGCGTGATGGGGCGGGGCTTGGGTAGACCCGGCGGGCGTGTTGGGGGCGGGGCTTGGGTAGATCCAGCGGGCGTGGGGTAGATCCGGCGTGCGTGATGGGGGCGGGGCTTAGACCACATAATCGGATATCGCAATACTTTAAGGCGATATCCTTAGTCCCTCCAGAAAAACGCGATTATGCGATCGCTGAATTCAATGCATAATCAGCCAAGGTGCGCATATTCATGCGGGGGGCGCATTTTTTCAAATACGCCGCACTTTCGCCGCATAAATTGCCGATTTCCGTGCAAAATATGCGGGGTTTGCATGATTTCATAATCCTCGCATTTTCGTTGCAAAAAAGTCACATATATCTTAGCAGAAAGTTGGAAAATGTTGCGTTTGCTTCACACAAGAACAGCCATTTCCCCGTTTCCATGGGAACGTTATGAAGTGACGCAATTACGCGACGGGATAGCTCACAGCTGAAGTTTTTGCAGAGGCCAGACAGACTCACGGAGGCGATTGACATCTCACAAATCGAACTCTCACAAATAATAACTGTCTGTCACACGTTCTACCGTCACATCGTTACTTAATAAACAAAATAAGATAAAAGAAGTAGCATCAAACAGAAATTACCCGCACACATGGGGTGTTCAAGGCGCACATATAATATAACACTGCAGACAGTTCAACAGGGAGCGCGCAGCTCTTAAAGGGGCCACACCTTATTTACACTCGTTACAGTCTGAAATAAAACAAGATGAGAAATTAAATATTCCCAGCACTTTCTATGATGTAGAATGCTTGCTTATCAAAGGAAGTAATAAGAAATGACTCTTTACATTAAGTAGCCTAGTGAGAACAGGGTGTTGGGGGAATCACTTTTTTTCTCTTTTTCATCAAACCGCAGTTTTTGCAAGTTTCATCGCATAAAATTGCATAAATATCCCGCATATTCCATCGCATTTTTAAAGAAAACGGGCCGCATAATCAATGATTTTTGCCCGCAACAATCACAAAAAAACTCCGCGTTTTTCTGGAAGGACTGATTATCGATCAAAGATTTTTTACATATCGCCAAGCCCTATTTGTCACTTATTTTTACACGTGAGCCTCCCTTTATATCTAAAGTCCATATTGAATGAAGAACATAAGCATTTCTCTGCAACCCGCTGTACGGATGCGATTAATCCCACAAAATGGTTGAATTAAGGGAGTTTTGATCTTGTGAAATACAAAATTTTAGTACATTTACTGTTCCAATCATTTTTATATTGGACAATATAAATTTCGGCCTACAAAATCCAAATTTTTTACTGTACCAGTGTTTTTTCATGAATCATTAATCTTGGCAAATGACAATGCACACTTTTGGGGCACAGTTTCTCGGTCGCCACAGAATTAAATTTGTTAAAGACACAAGGCCTTGAAATATAATGCACTGCTCTAACGAAAGCAAAATTTTGGGCACTTTTTACTGAATCAGCCATTTTTTGGACCCCTGAACTTGGCAAATTTCCCAATGCACACAGCCGTGACGCACAAAGGAAATATGTTATGGACAGATATATAAAACAGAAACTATAAAGCATGAGCATGCAAAAAACAAAACAAAAAAAAAAACAGTGCGTACGTGAAGTTTCTCATGTGCGCAAGAATAAGTCTGTATATTTTACATTTTTGCAAAAGTCCCTTTAGGGCCTCCATAATAAGCAAAGTGCAATGTAGAATATTTTGTAAAAGAAAAATAACAAACAATAAGATAAATGAATAAAATTAAATAAACAACAACAACAATTTTTTATTTAAATTTAATTTTTTGCAGAAAAGCGCTAGCGTCTCCTTCTGCTTAAGCTGTAAAGTTCAGTTCTGCATGATACAGTAAGTGAACCTGAGCGACTGGACTAATGCATTGATTCGTATGATTATGATTCAAAACCCATTGTGAATGCACCTTTTCAATTACATATTTCTCTGAAACCGCTGTGTTTATATTTATGATAACTGACTTGCAGTCCGAAAGGATTCAATCTGGGGTCATAATCGGCAAACGCTGACCTCTGCACTACACAGTAAAATGCATGTTTGCTGACATGAACGAGTGCATGTGTTCAAGAAAACACACTGGAGATGTATTTCCGCACCCTGTAACATTAGAGTGTGTGTGTATGTGTGTCATGCGTACACTATTAAAGAAAAGGATCACCTCCGTAAGGCTGCAATTTCTATGTGATTACTTTGTGATTGGGATGAGAAAAATATTCCTCTTTTTCCCTCTCTAATCGAGTGCTTTGAAAGTATTAGCACACATCTGTGACGGCCAGCACAAAAGCTGTTTGTTCACATCTTGAAAAGATCTGAAGGCATGCAGTGGAACGGAAAGAGGAATTTAATGAGAGATGACACAGGCTTTAGCACCAGGAGCCGTACTGTAATCCCTGATAGAGAGATATTGATACTGACTGTGGAAGAGGGAACATACGACACCACAGAAAGCAACAACAGTAGCAATGTTGCAAATCGCAAACGAGATCTTTGATGCCAAAACTATTGTGAATAACTTTCAGCATCTATGAGAAACATCTGCATGCCTGAACAATACCGTTTTCTATTCAAATGGTGAGGCAGTCATTTGAAAAATCACATTAATTATGAACTTTTTCCACGAGTGCTTCACAAGCACAAATCGACATTATCATTTTTAACTTTATCTTTAACAATATGTTTTATCTTTTAAAACATACTTTTTGTTAAATTTTTTGCCTGAAAAGTTTGGCTGTTTTATTTATCTTTTAAATAAAAGGCACTCAGATTTAATATTTAGGTAACACTTTGTAATAAGGTTGTATATGTTAACATTAGTTATATGTATTTGTTACCATAACTTATACTAATACATCACATTTTACATTTGAACATTAGTTAACGCATCATGAATTAACAATTAGGAATCACATATATATCAATTTAAATTAACCTAGATTAATAAATGCTTTGAAGTAGTGGTCATTGTTATTAAATGTTAAATATGTTATCAAAAAGCAATTGCATTTACTAATGTTAAAGAGGAACTATAATGCTTTTATACATGAACTGTAGCTGTTTGAGCATGAAAAGGCTCTGCAAACTCACAAAGTTCTTCTCTATATCAGTGTCAGTGTTTCTGAACTCCCTGAAACGCCTCTATTGTAGTCTTGAGTTTCTTCCGGGAATGAACACGTCACAATATTCCTCATTATAATAATTCATACGCAAAATAAAGGGGCGGGGCCTGCAGGTTGAGATAGTTAGTAGTGTGTTAAACTGACGGTTATGGAAAGGGGCGGGACATTTCCCAAACACACTTGAAGCGCTCGACCAATCACAACAGACTGATCCAGCCGACCAATCAGAGCACAGTTCTTGTAGAGCCCAAAAACATAATCAAGATTGCAAAATAATCAGGGCATAATATGGTATCTTTAACATATCTAATATTTAATTTAACACATACAACATTGAGTTACTCCCTAAAAAATAATGAATTATGTTACTTAATTACTTTTTATGGAAACTTGTACAACTGTAAAGTCCCTTTCACAACAGAAACATTGTGAGAAAGCAAAACTACAACTACAAAGATCTCACATGCTCACACTCTAGAACTACAACACACACACACACACACACACACACACACACACACACACACACACACACACACACACACACACACACACACACACACACACACACACACACACACACACACACACACGGCACACAATAAATGTAATTTTTTTTTCATGCGCTACTTGTTTGAAAAAGTAACCCAGATATAATTTTTTTGTAAATTTAAAAAGAATTGCATTAATTTTGCCATTACTTGTAAAAGCAATCTGTTTAAGTAAAACCACTGTAGAGGATGAACTCTGACCTCTCTCTCATCCTGGTGGAGCCACTGTTTGGGGTCATCTTCTGTAGCCAGAAACGCAATGAGGTCGAGCGCCGTGAGCCGCGTCTGCCGGCGCGAGGACACAAATATGAGGACCGGTTTGGCTGGAGAATGTGTGCGAATGGCTGCAGGATAGTGGACATACAGAGAGTAGAAATATAAATGTATCAATCAAAATACATGAAAAGCCAAAAAACTAAAAATAAACATCATACAAAACCACACAAAATACAAAAGCAATAAAAATGCAAAATTATGAAAAAGTAAAACTTTGATAAAATTACAAAGTACTTTGTCTCAAGTTGATTTCAGGCAAGTCAGTTCAGCTGGTGAACTTCCAGTTTAGGGGTGTAGCGGCACACAATGACAAAAATGGTTTTGAAGCCACGATCTGATGTGTTTTGGAACAACAGGGCGAAAAAAGAACTTTTAAATAATAAAAATCGCCTGTCAATATTATAGCAATCGGCAGCAACAAACTGTTGTAATTGGAGGAAGAGATTTGAAGTGCTCATACATTTAGATGCAAAATGTTAGTGAGAAAAAAAAAATCGATACCAATCTGCATATGCAATGGACATCGGTTATGCTATTATCTTTGCTCGCTCCTTTTAAGGTATCTCGAGTAAAACGGCTTTATATTTGACGAAACACACACAAAAGACCTGAACGGGAAGCCACGCGACTGGTTTTACAGAAAACAGAAGTTTATTGTGCATAACCCTCATTACTGAACTAAAATCTCCAAAACTGTTTATTTTTCAAAAGCATATTTCGAATCGGCAATAAAATTTGATAGCACAAAACATGAAAAAGGGAATTCTCAGAAGTATAAGTCAACATATTTGGTAAAATTCCTCAACAAATATAATTTTTGTGCTCCTTTTTGTGAATTTCCAAATACATTGTAGCACAAATGAGATTTGAGGACTTTAGATAAAATTTCGGTCACACAAATGTATCGTTTAGAACACTTGTTGAGTAAATTATTACACAATGAACTTTTCCCTTTAATGTGTGTGTAATGTTACTGAAGTATTGTACCCTGGAAGACTGGTTTGTTCATGCTGGCCATACGAGGGCAATAATGTTGCCCAGGAAAACCCTGGATGTGAACCTCCAACGGCACTGGGCGAACAGAGGGCCGGAAATTAAACAGTCCCACCTGAAATACAGACAGACAGACAGACAGACAGACAGACAGATGAATAAGGACAGCGCCACAGAACAATGGTAGAAAACCAGGGGCAGAAAGTGAGAAGACACAGAAAGACAGTAATAAAGAGAGAGATGGAGTGCCCAGCTGGCTGTGTGCCTGACAGAGTGGCCCATCTGGGGGTAATTACAGCCCGTCATTGTCCCCTGTCCCACAACCACGCTCTCACACAAGTGGCCCGGGCCTGGGTGCGTGTGTGCACATATTTAAAGGCCTGGATAATGGATCGGGCAGCTAGAGAGACGCCTCAGTCCAAACAGCACACGTCAGATTTATGGAGACCCCCAGCCCTTCCTTCCCCGTCTGTCTCTCAGGGTGACATTTCAGCAATAGTAAAACAACGTTTACATAACCACTGCTGTCTGGCCTGATGCTGCTGCATGCTGGGAGACGGGTGCTGGTTATTTATAGACCCTCGCGCGCTCATGTGTGCGAACACATACACATATAAACGCAGAATGACTGAAGGGACGGCTATCTGTAATGGAAACAGGATGAAAATGATGGTGCAGTGTTACAGATAATATCTTTTGACTTCATTGCGTGTGATTATGGGGGAAAGTGAGGCATGATTACACTGAAACAAGACCCATTAATTACATCCAAATCAAAAAAATGATACAGGATTTGGACGCCAAGATTTCTTGCTTGATCTGAATTGCCGTGAATCATATGCAAATCACATCAAATCCGAGAAGAGGAAGGAGCACTGATCCCGAAAAAAACATTTGCCTGTATATAAAGTCTATGGATGGCCTCCAAAAGCGATTTCGATATCGCAAGTCTTGCATGGTTGTGTGTTGTGACGTTGGGAGGGTGTGTATGTGAAGGTTGAGATGGTTGTGTGTTGTGACGTTGGAAGGGTGTGTATGTGAAGGTTGAGATGGTTGTGTGTTGTGACGTTGGGAGGGTGTGTATGTGAAGGTTGAGATGGTTGTGTGTTGTGACGTTGGAAAGGTGTGTATGTGAAGGTTGAGATGGTTGTGTGTTGTGACGTTAGAAGGGTGTGTGTGTGAAGGTTGAGATGGTTGTGTGTTGTGACGTTGGAAGGGTGTGTGAGTGAAGGTTGAGATTGTTGTGTGTTGTGACGTTGGAAGGGTGTGTGTGTGAAGGTTGAGATGGATGTGTGTTGTGACGTTGGAAGGGTGTGTATGTGAAGGTTGAGATGGTTGTGTGTTGTGACGTTAGAAGGGTGTGTGTGTGAAGGTTGAGATGGTTGTGTGTTGTGACGTTGGAAGGGTGTGTGTGTGAAGGTTGAGATGGTTGTGTGTTGTGACGTTGGAATGGTGTGTGTGTGAAGGTTGAGATGGATGTGTGTTGTGACGCTGGAAGGGTGTGTATGTGAGGGTTGAGATGGTTGTGTGTTGTGACGTTGGAAGGGTGTGTATGTGAAGGTTGAGATGGTTGTGTGTTGTGACATTGGAAGGGTTTGTATGTGAAGGTTGAGATGGTTGTGTGTTGTGACGTTAGAAGGGTGTGTATGTAAAGGTTGAGATGGTTGTGTGTTGTGACGTTGGAAGGGTGTGTGTGAATGTTGAGATGGTTGTGTGTTGTGACGTTGGAAGGGTTTGTATGTGAAGGTTGAGATGGTTGTGTGTTGTGACATTGGAAGGGTTTGTGTGTGAAGGTTGAGATGGTTGTGTGTTGTGACGTTGGAAGGGTGTGTATGTGAAGGTTGTGATGGTTGTGTGTTGTGACGTTGGAAGGGTGTGTATGTGAAGGTTGAGATGGTTGTGTGTTGTGACGTTGGAAGGGTGTGTATGTGAAGGTTGAGATGGTTTTGTGTTGTGACGTTGGAAGGGTGTGTATGTGAAGGTTGAGATGGTTGTGTGTTGTGACGTTGGAAGGGTGTGGATGTGAAGGTTGAGATGGTTGTGTGTTGTGACGTTGGAAGGGTGTGGATGTGAAGGTTGAGATGGTTGTGTGTTGTGACGTTAGAAGGGTGTGTATGTGAAGGTTGAGATGGTTGTGTATTGTGACGTTGGAAGGGTGTGTATGTGAAGGTTGAGATGGTTGTGTGTTGTGACGTTAGAAGGGTGTGTGTGTGAAGGTTGAGATGGTTGTGTGTTGTGACGTTAGAAGGGTGTGTGTGTGAAGGTTGAGATGGTTGTGTGTTGTGACGTTAGAAGGGTGTGCATGTGAGGGTTGAGATGGTTGTGTGTTGTGACTTTGGAAGGGTGTGTGTGAAGGTTGAGATGGTTGTGTGTTGTCACGTTGGAAGGGTGTGTATGTGAGGGTTGAGATGGTTGTGTGTTATGACGTTGGAAGGGTGTGTGTGTGAAGGTTGAGATGGTTGTGTGTTGTGACGTTGGAAGGGTGTGTGTGTGAAGGTTGAGATGGTTGTGTGTTGTGACGTTGGAAGGGTGTGTGTGTGAAGGTTGAGATGGTTGTGTGTTGTGACGTTGGAAGGGGGTGTATGTGAAGGTTGAGATGGTTGTGTGTTGGGACGTTAGAAGGGTGTGTATGTGAAGGTTGAGATGGTTGTGTGTTGTGACGTTGGAAGGGTGTGTATGTAGGAAGGTTGAGATAGTTGTGTGTTGTGACGTTGGAAGGGTGTGTGTGAAGGTTGAGATGGTTGGTGTTGTGACGTTGGAAGGGTGTTTATGTGAGGGTTGAGATGGTTGTGTGTTGTGACGTTGAAAGGGTGTGTATGTGAAGGTTGAGATGGTTGTGTGTTGTGACTTTGGAAGGGTGTGTATGTGAGGGTTGAGATGGTTGTGTGTTGTGACGTTGGAAGGGTGTGTATGTGAGGGTTGAGATGGTTGTGTGTTGTGACTTTGGAAGGGTGTGTGTGAAGGTTGAGATGGTTGTGTGTTGTGACGTTGGAAGGGTGTATATGTGAAGGTTGAGATGGTTGTGTGTTGTGACGTTGGAAGGGGGTGTATGTGAAGGTTGAGATGGTTGTGTGTTGTGACGTTGGAAGGGTGTGTATGTGAAGGTTGAGATGGTTGTGTGTTGTGACGTTGGAAGGGTGTGTGTGAAGGTTGAGATGGTTGGTGTTGTGACGTTGGAAGGGTGTTTATGTGAGGGTTGAGATGGTTGTGTGTTGTGACGTTAGCAGGCTGTGTATGTGAGGGTTGAGATGGTTGTGTGTTGTGACGTTGAAAGGGTGTGTATGTGAAGGTTGAGATGGTTGTGTGTTGTGACGTTGGAAGGGTGTGTATGTGAAGGTTGAGATGGTTGTGTGTTGTGACGTTAGAAGGGTGTGTATGTGAAGGTTGAGATGGTTGTGTGTTGTGACGTTAGAAGGGTGTGTATGTGAAGGTTGAGATGGTTGTGTGTTGTGACGTTGGAAGGGTGTGTATGTGAAGGTTGAGATGGTTGTGTGTTGTGACGTTAGAAGGGTGTGTATGTGACGTTGGCAGGGTGTGTGTTGTGACGTTGGAAGGGTGTTTATGTGAGGGTTGAGATGGTTGTGTGTTGTGACGTTAGAAGGGTGTGTATGTGACGTTGGCAGGGTGTGTGTTGTGACGTTGGAAGGGTGTGTATGTAAAGGTTGAGATGGTTGTGTGTTGTGACGTTAGAAGGCTGTGTATGTGAGGGTTGAGATGGTTGTGTGTTGTGACGTTGGAAGGGTGTGTATGTGAAGGTTGAGATGGTTGTGTGTTGTGACGTTGGAAGGGTGTGTATGTGAAGGTTGAGATGGTTGTGTGTTGTGACGTTGGAAGGGTGTGTATGTAAAGGTTGAGATGGTTGTGTGTTGTGACGTTGGAAGGGTGTGTATGTGAAGGTTGAGATGGTTGTGTGTTGGGACGTTAGAAGGGTGTGTATGTGAAGGTTGAGATGGTTGTGTTTTGTGACGTTGGAAGGGTGTGTATGTGAAGGTTGAGATGGTTGTGTGTTGTGACGTTGGAAGGGTGTGTATGTAAAGGTTGAGATGGTTGTGTGTTGTGACGTTAGAAGGGTGTGTATGTGAATGTTGAGATGGTTGTGTGTTGTGATGTTGGAAGGGTGTGTATGTGAAGGTTGAGATGGTTGTGTGTTGTGACGTTAGAAGGGTGTGTATGTGACGTTGGCAGGGTGTGTGTTGCAGTGGTTTGTAACCTGTCCGATGCCCAGCCAGTCGGCTAGATCCCGAGCATTCGCCAGTGCTGTAGAGAGTCCCACCACACGGACTGATTTTGAGGTGTGAGATGAGATAAAGTTGGTTCTGGACACAATGACCTCTAGAACCGGCCCTCGGTCCTCGCCTGTAAAGGCAAACGAAACGCAAAAACTGTAAAAATAAAATTTTTATACACTATTATTTGAAATTATTTACTGGCTTTTTTGAAAAGGTCTTGCTCACACATGAATCATAATCTCTCAAATGTAATTTACAAGTTATAGTCCCCCTGTGGTGAAAATCCAGCTTTTAATGTTGTTTATATGTCTATGTGGTCTTTTTAATATGCTTTAAGACAAACCATGTGTAAATTCATAAGTCGACAGCATTGCTGAGTATTTTCTCCTTAAAACTGCAGTGAACCAAAGACAGTCTCAAAAACACGGTTTGAAATCGCTGGTGTTTCTGACGTCACAAACTACCTTGTAACCAATCAGATCAACGTGTGATCATCAACGAGTGGATCTCTGAGCGAGTGAGTGAGTGGAGGCGGGGCTCATTTGCATATTCATAGAACCACGAATACTAAATGAGGCAAGAGTGTCGAGTTACATTCAAGCTATTTTAAGGCATGAAGATTTTTTTTTCAAGGGAAAAAAAGCTTTGCTATTTTGGTGATCAAAGATGAGTTTTAAGGGATACAGTTATTGACTACAGTGGGACTTTAAGGCTTTATGTGTGAAAGGTGCTAATGCTTATATGTGAATAAAAGGCTGTTCATGAGTTAAAGCAATCGTGTCTCTTCAGAAGACTTGGACTAATGCCATTTGAAACTAATTTGAAGTTTTGGTTGTGTGGCCAAAAGACAGACAATTTAGGTTTCAAGTTACATGGTGCAGATTTAAAATAATATTTATGCATTTTCTTTGTGTGTGCGATGGCATTGCAGTATTTGTTTGAAACTGGAGAAACAAATATTTCACTTGTATCGTTATAATCAACTACT
This sequence comes from Siphateles boraxobius, assembly GCF_051911475.1. Classification (NCBI taxonomy): domain Eukaryota; kingdom Metazoa; phylum Chordata; class Actinopteri; order Cypriniformes; family Leuciscidae; genus Siphateles; species Siphateles boraxobius. Next base: position 1,980,344 of record NW_027508722.1, on the reverse strand, counting down.
GCTATTGTTCGCATTGTGAGCCTAGTTTTATTTTACATGCATATGAACATTAATGCAGGTCTGGATAAAATAATAAAACTAATGCAAGCCTGTTGAGAACAGACCTCCTTTTATGCCCTGAATTGTGTGTACCAAAATAATTCATCCTTGAAGAATAAGTGTCTCGAAGGAGGCTCTTTAATCAGTCTATTAAATCAAGAACCTTCCCTACATGTGTGTAAATACATGCAGATACTCGTGTATAGAGGGGTATTATCTTCTCATCCAACTACACACGGTTCAGGACTGAAGCTGTCCAATTCATTTACATGAAGGTCCTTGACTTTAACACATTGCTAGGAGCTTTACTACATAGGCAAACATGTGTGGACACCTGAACACCAGACTTATATGTGCTTGAAGTAGGTTTAATCTCAAAACCATGGCCATTAACAGTGGTGTGTTCACCCTTTGATGCAGAATAATAGTTTGACTATTAGTTATATAGTTGTATAAAGCTTGTGGAACAGGTTGCCAGGAAATCTAAAGATGACCAGAAGTTTAGTAGGTTTTGAAGCTGGCACTGAAAAAATGGCTCAGATGTCAGCCTTAGTATGACAATATTTTATGGTTTTGTCTTGATGGCTCTATTTTATATATATATATATATATATATGGATGTGATGATTGATGCTTGATTTGTTGCCGCTTGCTCTGTCCCCACTCCCCCCGGGACCACAATAGAAATGAGCCCTAGGGCTTTATTGTGTTATCCTGACTTTGTTTTGTTTCTTTTAATGTATGGTGCAAAGATGTATCGTATTTTGATTTTAAACAAAAGGGTCACATAAAATCAATCAATCAATAGTTTAACACCTATTAATAATAACTATTATTCTGCATCAAAGGGCAAATAAACCACTGTTAATGGCCATGGTTTTGAAATTAAATCTTCAACAAGTACATGTAAAATAAAACTAGGCTCACAATGCGAACAATTGCAGAAGTTGATTATATCGCTACAGGTGAAATGTGTGTTTCGGGCACGTTCAAACAAAAACTGTAATGGCATCACACACAAAAAAAATGCATAAATATTTCAAATCTGCACCATGTTTAAACTAATTTGCCTGTCTATCACTCCTCTGGGAAAGCTTTCCACTAGATGTTGGAACATGGATGCTGGGATTTGCTAACATTCAGACACAAGAGCATCGGTGATGTTGGGCTGTGATTGGGATGAATGAGTCGGGGGAAGTGTCACGTGCTGTACAGCAAAGCATGCTGTATTTTTGTAATTCTTCGAGGTGCCACTGGTGTCGCAGAAACTTCAAGGCTCAGAAATACTTCAAATAAATCGAAGAATTAACTATTGTGGCGTCATTTCGCACAAAATCAGCTTGCCAAAGTGAATTTTCCAGAAAAGTACATCTTCGATCTATTCGTCATCTACCATCGCTCTGTGGCGATGATGTAAAAGGTGGGTGTGGCTCTGAGGCTCCGCCTACTTTGACATGGAAATCTTCTCCGGTTCATTTCTTCTGTTCAGTCTGTCGAGGTCAGACGCTCGTAAAAACATGAACACACTGGAGAGCTGCTTTAAAATATAACTGAAGCAGTACTACTAATCGAAAGCGACACTGGCATGTTTTTTTAATGTTTAATATTGTAAAGCTGCTTGCTTTGTGTAATATTTAGGAGGCTCTGTTGACAGAAATGCAATAGCATATACATAACTATGTTTTCAGTGGCGTATAAAGACCTTACATAATGAACCGTTATGCTTGTATTTCCTTAGAATGAGCCATTTCTGTCTACATACTCTGCGGATTCCCTTACATTTAAATGTTTCTACAGTGGCCCTGAACGGACAAACACGTTTTGTCACTGTTGCTCTTCGTGCAAACTAGCTAGCTAAAGTCAGTGACACAATGACACAATGATTAACAAGTAAAAATAATATTCGCAATAACATATTGTTTTACTAAATAATTAAGTCAACTTAATTTCTTAATTTATCTTGCTAAAGAAACCTCATTGTTTAACTGGCTCCTCTCTGCTGTCTCAGACGACGACATCACTTCCTGTCGGCCACCATAACTTTTGTTGGGTGCAATTTGCAACCTCACCACTAGATGCGCTAAAAATTACACAGTGCACCTTTAAATAAATCAACTATATAAAATGTTTTATAAATAAATGTGACATACGGTGCAAACATATCCACATCTCTCTGATCAGATGCTTTCTGAACTGCTGTTTTCTCACCGCTGTCATTTTTGTTGTGCGTTTATTGTTTTATTGAGAGGAGAGCGTGCAGCACATATTTACATATTCATCTAAACGTCATCCGCGTGGGCGGCGTCTGAATGTTCCATAGACAGTAAAAGAAATGGACACAGCGACCCCCTTGATTTCGACGGAGAAAACTGAAGCCCATTAGAAGCACTCACTTCCTGATGGCTGAGCGACTGCGCAGGCTCAAACTGAGATTGACGACGTAGATTTGACGTGAGCGACCTGTCTGACAGTTGTTAGTCTTCTAGTAGCTGTGCCACATACCGAATTATTTCCAATTCCTCAAAATTGAAACGTTGTTGAAATATTTTGTCCCGTTGTTTTTATGGACTCTCTATCTATGGGCTTCTCCTTGACTTTATGCCTCCATGTCCCCCCGATTGCCTCATAGACAGTAAAAGATTGCCCGCGAGCTTCTCCTCCTGTCTATACGGTAATGTCTCTATTGTGCGACAAAGTCGCGTGGTTATGACGCAATCGTTAGCCTGTTTTTAACAAAAACGGCTTCTACGGGGGCCATAACGTAAGATTCAAAGTAATGGAGCCTTTTATACATTGTCGTGTTTATTTAGAAATAAATAATGAACAAATTAAGTCTTTGGACGCCTCAGATGTAAAGTTATTCGCTGTCAAAGTGACACCAAAATGAATGGGAGTCAATGGACTGCTAACAGCAGGTGAAGTTCTGCTACACCAGCGGCCCCCCGCGAGGCTTCAGTTTCTGGCTGATGGATTACCCCCTTGAAAAGTTCAGGCATATCAAGCTAATTTTATCCCTCAGCAAGAAGGTAGAAGGCGTGTATCAGGGCGTTTACCCAGGAGATGGATCTCGTCTATGATGAGAATGGCCACTTTCTGCACATAGCTGCGGTTCTGCCAGCTCCGGCTCACTCCGTCCCATTTCTCTGGAGTTGTGACGATCAGGTCCGCCTGCGCTATGGCCCGCATGTCTGGAGTAACGTCACCTGTTAACTCAACCACCCTGGAGACACAGAGGATGATAATGAGCAAATAAAGGTCAGGGTATAATAACAGATACATATTTGCCAGAAGAATCTATAAACACTCTCACTTCCTCCCGAGTTTCTCTTCGATTCTGATCTTCCAGTCCTCAATCCTCTCTCGGACCAGAGCTTTGAGAGGAGCGATGTAGACCACCTGTTCACACGGATACATGCCCGTTAAACCGTGACATAGGAACTAAAATTACACCCTAACTAGGTTTGGGAATCGGATCCTTGTTATAAAATTTAAAATTCGATTCCTCTTATCAATTCCTTTGTGAGCATTACAATATGACTTTAAACAATTCAAACGCGAGACGACTCGCTCGCTGTTTTATGTTCTGCACACACATCCAAAACATGCGCACAGAAAATGTGATTTTAAACCATTCAAGCGCGAGACTGTTTTCAGACGTGTTACTATATAAGATCCATGCAACTCTTAAAGTTACAGTAGCCTAAGATTTCTGCTGTTGTTAAGTCTTACTTTTATCAACTGCACCTTCTCAGTAAAGTAAAGTCCATTCTATCAAGAAGTAATTTAGAAATAGCTATTCATGCATTCGTTGCTTCTAGGCTTGACTACGGTAATTCTTTGTATTATGGCATTTCTCAGGCATCAATCTCCCGTCTGCAGTTGGTTCAAAACGCAGCAGCTAGACTGCTTGAAGGGAAGCGTAAGTTCGATCACATAACTCCTATCTTAATGTCCCTGCACTGGCTTCCGGTTAAGTATAGGATAGAGTTCATAATTATATTATTCGTCTACAAAGCTTTTAACAACCTGGCACCGCAATACTTAACTGATCTCTTGGTCCCGTATACCCCATCTAGAAACCTGAGATCCAGTGACCATGGGCTTCTAACTTTGCCGCCGCTGGACCGAGGCTGTGGAACAGGCTTCCTCTGTCTATTAGGCATGCTCAATCTATCTCCACTTTTAAAACTCAACTTAAGACTTATTTATTCTCTTTGGCTTTTAACACTATATAGCTACCTTCTGTGTGAAATTTATTGTTTGTACTTAATTTTTGTTTGTACTTATAAATTTTAGGTCTGTGTGTCTTTTAATCTTTGTAAAGCGCTTTGGTCATCCTTGGTTGTGTCGTAAATGTGCTCTATAAATAAATGATTGATTGATTGATTCAGAAACCGAACATTTCTATATCTGAAAATTTTAAAACACTGTTTATTTCAATTGTATCTTTGTTCAGTTGTATCTATTTGTTGCTGTTGCTATTTTTTTGTGTTTACTTGTCTTTAATAATGTGTGAAATTTATTTAAGTTAGGCTAGTATTTTTTCTATGGTATTTTTAAATCAGAGGCAGAAGTTCCTTGTGTAAGTGTTCTTTAGCCTGTTGATTTTCGTTCATGATATTCAGCTAAAATGAAATTGTTTTGCAATAAGACTAAATGTGAATGATATTAAGTTTTTATTTTTTTATCTTATTGGAATTGAAATTAGGAATCGATAAACAGAATCGAAATCGTTAAAATTCAACGATACCCAACCCTACACCAGACACACAGCAGAGGTCACGACCTTGGAGGTGGGGTACATGTTGAAGACCCTGAAGATGGCCAACTCTGCAGCGATGGTTTTCCCGGAGCCGGTGGGAGCTCCCAGCAGGACGTTAGTGTCCGTGTGGTACAGCGTGTGGAAGATCTGCGTCTGAATGGGATTAAAGTGTGTGAACTTGTATAGACTCTCGTACTCCCTGTTTCCCAGTGCAGTCACAGGCAACGGCTGGAGATCCAAGAGCTCTGGAATTCAACAGCATAATAATAATTATAACTCGCAAATCTGACTTTTTATCTCATAATTGTCAGATATAAACTCACAGATGCAAAGGAAAACAAAGTCAGAATTGTGAGATAAAGTCACGATTACCTCTTTTATTTCATGGAAGAAACAAGCTTCGATAGAAATGTGAGGTTTATCATTTTATAAAAGGTTTTTGTACATGAGTGCATTTTAGTAGATGTTCCATTTTATGTTGTAAGTCACTCAACCAACATTTTAATTTAAAATCATGCCATTGTTGCAAGAGTAATAATTATTATTAATTTATACACTTATTATTAGAGTAATTCATACGTTTTTGCAAACAAAAGTGTGTAATTTCATTTATTTAATTTACTTTCAGGACATTTTAAAATATTGATATAACCGTGATCATTTTGGACATTATAATCGTGATATGAATTTTTCATTCTGTTTCATCTCTACTCATTGACTACACTTTGTTCATTATTGTGATCTTTAGCCTGTATGAAGATTAAAAGTCAATACACGACCCAAGCCGCAGGTCCCGAAGAGCTTGTGGGTTTCAGGTTGGGTTCGGGTTAATATTTCATGATTATATCTTTAGGTTTCGGGTTTGTAACTAAGTAAAACTATATATACATATATATATATATATATATATATATATTTGATGATATACGTAGTTGAGGTTTGCATTGCTTTGGTTTGCTCTTTCGAGTACGATAAGGTAAACAATGACTGAGGGAAAACGTATTACAGTGCCGGATGATGCAGGGAATTATACAGAATAGTAGGTTTTCTGGACAATAGGTGAGCCAGGGGACATAAACCTCTAACATGACTAAATAATGTGTGTGTGTGAAGTGAATGAGTGTAAACTGAGCAAAGCACAAATCAAACAGAGCTGCCGTGCCAATGCCTCTCTCAGAAATCAGAACTTTATCAAGAGTACTATCAATGAAATACTGCATCAATGACATTTTCTACTATTTGATATGTATATTTAAATGTTTTAAACCTTGAGAGGCGATACGATACACGAGTGAAAACTCAAAACGTAAATCAATAGCCACATTTCTCTTGTGTCTTTCAGAAATCAGCTTTGACAAAGGTAGGCTGCTATCAAATAAAACATTAGATCATACACATTTTGTTTATTTAAATGTTTAAAAAACGTTATTATACGATATTATCTGGTTTCAACTAATAAAGTGCAGTATAGGTCTTGCAAAGCTGTGTTGGCTTATGGCAGCAGGAGTACAGGTACATCTTTACAGCGACGGATTGGGGTTCATGTTTTGACTCCGTACCGGTTGGGTCAAACGATGTTGGGTTCGGGCTTCAGGGTAAAGCCCTGCAGATCTCTAGTACAGAATGACACGACCGGTGTGCCATGCGATTCCTGTGAGTTGTCCTGGGTCGCACTGCTTCTCGTGTGGAATGAAACACTGTATACATTACACAATCTTTTTAATCCTCACATTGTGTTCCAGTCATTTTGAAACAGAGATGATTTTCTTTTTCCTGAAAATGCTAGTTAATTTAATCATATTGGACTAAAACTTACTGAATTTGATCTCACAGGGGAACAACTTCCGCAAAAAAAAAAGAAAGAAATTTTTCTGTTTTTTGGAAAATCTCTCATTGTTTTGTGTTATTGCCAAATATTGGATTAAATATTGGTCAATGAGATCCAAAAAGATCTTAATCTTTTAAGTATTTAATAAGTCAATTAGGCAAAGGATTTTCAACACAGCACAAGGGATCCTATCGTAAAATCTGTCATTTAAAAGATTTAAAAAAAATAGTAAAGTGCCTTTAATCCGAGCCATATCTAGAGACCAAGAGCTTGCAGCAAAAACCTTAATTTGTAATCGCGTCAAAGACTTTTGGGTCACTTACTCCATTTAATTAAATTTCAGAATTGTTGTTTGTCAAGAAACAGCAGGTAATTCTGAAAAAACTTGACCTTTCCAATTTGAACGGCAATAAAAAATAACAGACTAGCACTTAAAATGCTGAACTATGATACTGTCTAAATAGGCCTAATGAACATTTGACTTATTCCACACAGCATTTAAAGTAGGGATGACCGATATATCGGTATCAGCCGATATACTGTATGTTCATTTATAATGTCACCGATCGGCCTGATTAGAAAATTTGGCTGATATATTAAAGCCGATAAATAATGGATTATTTCCTTCAGCTGAGACACTTCAGATGCGCACTGTTCAACATGATGCTTTTCAATTGCTTGAAATATGATCGAAATCACTTCAAAAAGGAAAATACAGTTCAATACAGTCATATAAGCTACATAAAATTATAATTGTGTGCTTGAGACATGGCTTTTAATGGTGAGACTTTTGCTTTTTGTAATCAGGCTCTCAAAAATTATATAAAAATTTGGATTTAGATTTATCAGCCAATATATCGGTTATCGGCTTTCAAATATAAAAAATTATCGGTTATCGGCCAAAATGTTCATATCGGTGCATCTCTAATTTAAAATGATTAATTCTAAATAAGGAATAAAGTGTCTGCAGGAGGATTGTTGCTGACAGCTTGTCTCAGGTGTGTGTGTGTGTGTGTGTGTGTGTGTGTGTGTGTGTGTGTGTGTGTGTGTGTGTGTGTGTGTGTGTGTGTGTGTGTGTGTGTGTGACGCACCTGTGTGTGGCGGGTGTCTCTCAGGCAGAATGAGGTGCTGGAAGTTGATGATACACACCGCTTCAGAGCCCAGCCAGCGGTCAGACACGGCTCGGATGTAATACTGGGAAGGCATGGGCTCAAAGATGGGAATGGTGAAGACCACCTGCTGAGGCTCTCCACTCAACACCTGACAGAGAACATGTGATTATCTTCAGCTCGCCGTAACACACTGTCCAGCACCTAATCACATCCGTTACTCAAGAAAATCACACTTGCTTTTGAAATTGAGGATTTTTTGTGCAGATAGTCAGTGTTATATTAGCATTATCCAGTTAAATGTGAGTGTGTGAAACTTTCAACTCATTAGCCACTATACAGTAGGTTAATAACTAGAAGAATAACTATTTGTGCTACAAACCAGTGTGTTTGTACTACTTACATTAAAATAATATGGTAAAAAACAGCAGTTTGCAATATCAAGCAGCTTAATGTGAAGTTTTATACAGCTAAAAATAACTGGAGGTGGATGATACCGGATACAAATAAGAGAGTAATTCTGTTGCGCGTTTTTGTCATTTTTATTATTATTTTTTTAAATATCTAATTCTCTAATTAATTTTTATTTCAGTTTCATCCATTTTAGTACTTAAACTCATTTCATTTCAGTTAGTTGCAAGAGTAACTACTTTTAACTAATACTTGTATATTTTTTTAATTGACCTTAACTTCAATTAATTAACCATTTTTAATAGTTTCAGTTCTAAAGTTTTAACAATAACAAAACCGCATATCGTCACTGTCAGGCAGAAACCTCGTTTCTCCATTTTTCTGCATTTTAATTTTTTTCATAAATCATTACTATTGGTCACCTTTACGTCTGCAAATATTTAACCAATGAAATTATTTAAAAGAGCTTGTGACTGAACCTTGTGTCTCCATTGGCTCCTAGAGCTGTCAGTCAAACCTCATAACTCCACCCACCTCAATCATGAACACAGTTTGAACTCAAGAAATATTATAAGGCTAATATTTGATGTATTTGATGAGCAGATAAAAGTGTCTGTGTCTAGCATTTGTTTAGCATACTGTCTTAAATAGGCTGTTCAAAGCACTTCAGCTTTTATACAATGAGATTTATGCCAATAGAGAGGAAACACTGAGCAGCCACATATAACTAGAGTAAACTTTGTAACCCGTAAGCTGATGAAAACGTAATGTGACGCACTTACTGCCTCAGATGATGTTCTAATGATGGAGTAGATGGAGTAGTGAAAGGTGCTATATAAATAAAGTTTACTTACTTAAACATTCCCAGGTCAAAAACCTCCATTTAAGCTTGATTTTGGTCAAATGTTAATAATACTGTATAATGACACATGCAAGTGTCTAAAGCCACAATATCAACTTTGACAATGCAGTGTTAAAATATTTAAAAACACTGTTTTTTCCATTGACAGGGTTTGTACAGTAAAATGAAATTCCAGGACTTTCAAGGACTTTTCAAGCCCTTTTTTTGTTTTGTTTTTGCTTTCAAGGACTACAATTAGAGATCTTACTTATCAAACAATATCTTTATTATATTTCACATTTTAAAAAAGGTAACTAGATAAATAAAAATAAACGCATAAAACAAAATGGTACAAATAAAGTGCAACGCATGCAATGACTGTGGTAACTTAAACCACTGAAAGGATACTATGACAAAGTCATCGCTTTCCTTATTCAAACAGATTTTTCCTTCATGAATATATGATTGCGCTGAAGAATGAAAGCTGTATCATATACTTGGATTTGAGGAATATCACACTCATAGCCATGCAAAATGCTCTATATCTGTATCAGATGGGCTGCAGCGTTCATTTTGCATGAAAATATTGTTTAATCAATAAAAGTAAACACTAACTTCACATTTATTGTCTTTCAATAATTCAAGCACTTTCAAGCACCTTTTCATAAATATGGCTGTTTTCAAGGGTTTTGCAGGACTTTGCCACTGTCGCCTTTGGCTTTTGGCTCGCTTAGTTGGGGACATTTAATATTATATTTAACAATATTATTACAACATTATTTTCCTGTTATCTCTGTAAAGCTGCTTTGATACAATCTGTATTGTAAAAAGCGCTATATAAATAAAGGTGACTTGACTTAAATTTCAAAGAGCACCTTGTACGAACCCTGACTGAAGAGTAGTGTTTTTATACAGTAGATACGAGGTTTCGGCCCGACAGCGACGTTACGTCACGTTTAAAGGTGAGGCGTGTAATTGAGCATGCTGTGATGTGGCTCTGAGCGTTTGCTGGTGTACCTGTTTCTTCTGCAGGAGGAAGTACTCGGAGTGGTAGATGTGGTCGTTGATGGGATCCTCCACCCATAACCACCAGGGCTCTCCCACCGACCCGTGGACCTGTTCAACACCGGACCAGAAGAGCCGTGAGAGGGAGGACAAGCTCGAACAACACAGCCATGAAAGTGGACACTAGTGTTTCCATGGAAACCACATGACCAAACAACACATGCGTTATAAATATATCATATACGTAATACATGAGAATTTAAAAAAATAATTCCATTAAAAAACTGTGACTTTTCTTCAAGTGGCGATTAATTCCAGACAAATCACACATAATGCTGGTGTTAATCTC
>NW_027508722.1:1940000-1965000 GCF_051911475.1 Siphateles boraxobius | reverse complement strand
GCTCCCTATTAAACATCGTATACATTTTAAAATATTGCTGATTACTTACAAAGCACTAAATGGTTTAGCTCCGCAGTACATGAGTGCGCTCTTAACGCATTATAGTTCTTCATGTCTATCGCGATCTCAAAAATCTGGCCAGTTGATAATACCTAGAATATCTAAATCAACTGCTGGCGGTAGATCCTTTTCCTATTTAGCACCAAAACTTTGGAACAATCTTCCTAACATTGTCCGGGAAGCAGACACAGTCTGTCTGACTAAAAACACATCTCTTTGACCTAGCATATGGATAGCACATTATAAACTTCTATAATTCAATGTTAGGCTGCATAGTTTAGATCAGCCGGAACCGGGAACACTTCCCATAAATACTGATGTACTCGTTACATCATAAGAAGGATGGCGTCTACGCTTATATTAGTATCTCTGTTTATCCCGAGGTTTACCGCAGTCCACCGGATCCAGGCTGTATCCAGATCTGATGAAAGACCTGCGCATGGACACGACGACAACGCATCCTTTAGTGTCACTAGTCTTTCCCTTGTGAAGGCCTCCTTCCCTTTACCTCTGTACTGATAAAACGTTGTCAAGATAATTCCGGTTCACGTGGCTAAGCCGACGCGACAAAAAATTATGTATTATACATTTTTAAGGCCAAACAAGTAGTTTGTTGATTAGGGTTAAACAAGTAGGGTTGATTTGTTAAGGACTACACGCCTGCGCACAGATATATCTAAACGCGCATACCTATCGACTGAACACGTGCTGCGCACACACACAGGATCAGGAGATTCAGTAATCTATCAGAAGATGTGTAACAGCGCCCCCTACAGTATAACAGTGAAAACACGGGACGCCAGAAATGTCCGTCAATGGCGGGGAAAGAGTTAATAAGAGATACTGAAATAAAGTGAGTAGTTTTCAGCTGGTTGAGGTCCTCAATGATGGATACTTGGCAGTGGATAACCTTATAAAACAGCTTGACTAATGGGAGAGCGTCATTTTAAACAGATTTGTCATATACAATTCTCTTCTTATGGGATACAGCTTTTAAAGGGCTCTTTTAAATTTAGTTCATTATCTAGAACACATTTTATGGAATAACTAATGTGGGTTTGCTCTGACTGCTGTCGGTGTAGATCACAGCGCAGTGTCTGTATGTTTGATGGGTCGAGTGTGAGTTATGCTCAGATGGCTTAGAGAATCCTACATTACTTTGATCTATAAGGTGCACGTTCACTCATAGATCTGACTGCTATGATGGACTGATCTGGTGTGTCACTGATGGATTGAGCAGAAATGAACGAGTGCGAGGACAAACACCTGCTGACCCAGATGCTGATGTTTAACAGGCCACGAGAGTCTTTCATCCGACACCCAGCAGAACCATCCCATCATGCACTCGAAGCACAGCACACTAAACGCACAGCTTTCAACTTCAAATGAGGTTTGTGGACTGATCTGTTGCAAAGAGCATTGGGAATCTTTAGGGTTGTGCGGTCAGGGGTGAAAAACTCATCTTTAGTTTGGAGAGTTTTAAAGATTTAATTACACAATAGTGTTTTGAATGCTTGAGAAAACAGTTTGCTATTATCACTACTTAACCTTCATCCTTCCCTCGTGTTTTGTAACAAATCCTTCCCTCGCGGGTCAAAATGGCTCGAAGCCCTACAATTATACTTAATTTTTTTTTGTCCAGAAAGCTTTTTTCTCTCTTATTTACCTTTAAAGTACTAGATTTGATCAATAAATAATACATAAATAGTTGCTTTGTGTATTCATGCTTCAAGTGCAACTAAAGTCCTGACGTCTTGGACCTCTCAGAATGAACACTCAATTATTAATTTTTCTAAAAATATTTTACGGGTCAAAATTATCAGAGGGAAGGTTTAAAATACATTTATAAATTGTGTATTTTAGGGGTAGAAGAAGAAAATATTTGGAAATTATATATTTACAACATCTGGAATATGGCATTATATCTTCAGATGATTTAAAAAAAAAAATCTTAATACTTCTTGCATTAGTTGCTGAAATTGTGGTCCAAATTGTGGTTCCACTGAAAAAAAAAGATCAAATCCATAAATATTATGATTTTGAATATCACTGAAAGCCTGCAACACAAAAAGATCTTTCCCTGCCAGTGTTTACAAAAAAAGTTGCACCCACATTTTTGATCATATTCACAAAACGATCATGATCGCCAGAATATGGGGATAAGGACAGAGAAAGAACAAATAAAAAATAAAATAAAAATTTCACAAACAAACAAACAAGCAAAAAATAAAAAACATTGAACAAAAAGCGGAGAAAAATAATTTTTGACGTAAACGTGTCATAAATGAAATACATCTCGTCAATGGTGGGGAAAGAGCAAAATTATAAATTATATATATTTTTTCTTTGCTGTTGTCTAGCGCAAGTCACTCAACCTTTTACTTATACTCAGTCGATTTACAAATGCTTGGAGAATCAGTTCGACTGAATAATTAAAAAATAACTGGATCCAAAGAACCATTCGCTCAGAACCGAGTCTGTTCTCTTCAATCTTCAGCTGAACGACGGGAAGATTCCTGAACAGATGCAAAAACCATCCAAAGAATCATTGTGTCTGTGTGTGTGTGTGTGTGTGTGTGTGTGTGTATCTAAACATGTACATCTGAAATCCATGAAGAGTGCCGGAGAGAGAGATCTCAGACCCGAGCATTAGAGAAGGTCTGGATTTAAAATCAACAAACGTTTGACACGGAAATGCCTCCCACTGCCGGATCCCAGCTGCACATCTGAAATCAGCCCGATTAGGAGCAAAGAGGGAATTTCTCCGAGAGATTTCAACTATCTGAGCACATGTAATGGAATGGAAGATATCATGAATGTCTTCCACAGAGCACATCCCATCCTAACCTCTCAGTCACACACAACACAAAATACTCCACTCACAATTTCTGTCACAATTTAGTCCTTGTGTTGCTCGAAGCATGCGTGTGTTTTTTTTCATGGATCTTTTCCATACAACGACAATGGAAATAGACATCACCATAAACGCAGTCCATTCATCTCTGCAGCTCTCGAATTTAATCCACACTTGAGTTCAATTCAACGCTTTTTTAAATGTGCCACGATCACAAAAGAACCATCATATTGTTGGCGTAATCCAGACCTACATTTATGCACATTAAGCTTTTTAGCCTTCAAATGTCAAACAATCTAGGCAACAAATCACTTTAATAATGGTGTCAAATGTAGAGATGCACTGATACTACATTTCAAATATTCAGAATGACATTGGGTGATAGTTTGAAGTTTCTTAAAAGAAAAAAAATCTCTCCCAAATAATGCTGGAAACTATCCAGGGAACCCGCTCATTTGGCACACTATAATATTAGAGGTTACAATTAACACTCAACTGCTATTTATTTCCAGATATAATATTTACACTCAAATAAAAGCAGAAATGTTTGTATACAACTCAGTTGCACATAAGGTAGTTTTCATAAACACTTCTTAAATGGCAAATATATTCAAACATACATATAATTAACAGTTAATAAGCTTCTGATATTCAAACATGTTTTTCTAGATGAAATTAGTATTAAAGTGGAAGAAAAGACTTGAACTGAGGCGATACAGCGATCAGTCTCATTTAAGAGTGTCAAAACGCCATTTATTGTTGGAATTTGGTGGTAAAATGGACAGAATTTGAAAGCTGAGACTGTTTTTCTTACAGTAAGTATCACAAGTAACAGAGCACAAAACTGTTAGCGATGGGAGGAGCTACAAATAATGTGAGATGAAGGGAAACCGTAGATCTGGCAACCCTGGCTTGAACTACGGGGGATTTAGAGGGTCAAATAAAGCCTGCTTTTATGTAGCCATTTTTAACCTTTAATGCGTTATTGTCACATTAACTTGCCCTAAATTCAACACAGGGGAGTTTTTTTTTAAAGATACAGTGTGAGTTGCAGTCAGACACGATTTTTCGCACCCTTTTGATAGACGGAATATAAAGCCCTGATCATCAGCTTATTTTAAACTATTGACCGATAGCTTTAATAAGCCGATACTGATTACTGGCCGATACATCGGTGCATCTCTAGTCAAATGTTGTGTTGTGGTTTATTGTGTCACTGCATCCTTTCTGGTACTCATCGGTGTCTCCATCAGTTTTCAGTGCGTGGAAAAGCGCAGCATGAGCATGTAAGTAATAGGAAATATTCCTTTAAAACCCAGTGTTTCATTAAATGAATTGATTTTTCATGTATAAATATTCATATTTACTCAGCAAATTTGGAGGATAAAAGAAAGCAGGACCGAATGTGACAAATTGCAATGAATAATGTCAACGAAATAAACATTTTCAGACAGCCAGCTTTTATAATATATAAGTGTTTTGCAAAACTTGCTGGATGAGCATCTCGTCCATTTTGGATCTTCAGCTAATTTACAAAATTCACCAGAATTGAACTCGACTCGCATAATTAAGCTTCTACGCCAGGGAAAACTCTTCTTTGCGTCGATTCCCATTGAAGTGATGAAATTTGGTCATAATTGGAGAAACATTGTGAATATTTAAGACACGACTCTAAACACAATCTCCCCTAATTGATGTGCAGTTGCATATGATTTGGCATGTTTATTTTCTCGATGTGTAAGCCACTTTTAAAGCACACATGATGTTAGTGTCTCACCTGCGCTACATAAGACAGGTCAGAGATGAGGGAGAAGCTGTCCACTTCCCCGCGCCCGATGTACGTCTGCAGGAGGATGTTGATCTTCCCGTAACCGTTCTCCACTCCTCCAGCCGCTGGAAGCTCACAGAACTCACACAACATCTTCTCCAGTTCCTCCAGCTCCTCGTCCCGGACCTGTGCGTCACACACACACTCCGTTTACCCGTTACTGAAGACCAACATACAGCCGTTTTCTGTGTGTGTGTGTGTGTGTGTGTGTGTGTGTGTGTGTGTGTGTGTGTGTGTGTGTGTGGAATCGACAACCGCTCACCTTGATCTGCTCAAACTCTTCAGCTTTTGAAACGATGCTCAGAATATCTGCTTCGGTCTTCTGCGCGCTGAAAAGCTCATTGAACGTCTGTGGAATGTAAAGAAAGAATATTAAATATGCATTTAATATACATTAAGCCAATCAAAGCTGCATTTTCAGCATCATTACTGCAGTCTTCAGTGTCACATGATCCTTCAGAAATCACTCGAATATGTTGACTTGATGCTCAAGAAACATTTATGATTATTATCAATGTTGAAAACAGTTGTCCTGCGCAATATTTTTATGGAAAATTATAAATCTATTTATTTTTCGGCAGGATACTTTGATGAATAGAAAGAATATTTAAAATATAAATATTTTGCAATATTACAAACGTCTTTACTGTCACGTTTGATCAATTTAATGCATCCTTGCTGAATAAAAAAAATCACTCTAATCTGCTGATTTGATGCTCAAGAAACATTTCTGATTATTATCAATGTTACCGACAGTTGTGCTGCGCAATATTTTTGTGGAAAACATTATACTTTTTTTCAGATTTATTTGATGAAAAGTAAGTTCAAAAGCACAGCATTTATTTGAAACATAAATCCTTCGTAATATTATAACTTTATTCACTGTCACTTTTGATTAATTTAATGTGTCCTTGCTGAATAAAAGACAAAAAATTGTGGACTAAAGCAATAATTTGTCTTTTTAAAATGTCATACAGTGTTAGTTTTTTTGCCAAGTTAACCGTCATGTTTTCTTTATGAATGAAATACTGCATGCAGCCAATGTCTCGCTCTATACACTCGTACACATCTCACCTCCATAGTGTTGTACTTTATGTAGAAGTGACTGGCTGTCCTGCCAAGATCTGTGGACGCAAAATAACCCGTCCTCTCGTCGAAACGGATCATCCGAGCTTTATCCAGCTTTCTGCCCGACTCCACCACTAACTCCTTCCTGTAGAGCTCCAGCTGCGGGTCCATCTGAACAACACCACAATTATAATCAACTATTAGCAAAATATTACACAACAAATCATTTGACATAATAAACTATAACAAGAGAGGAAAATATAACTGTATAACTAATATAATATAACTATATAATAAATATATTTTTACACCGAACATATAAATAAAAACTGAAAACCGGGGAATCTGAGAATATTAACAGCAGATTATGAGAGCATGAGCACCTGACAGGCCTTGTGGTTGATCCCGTAAACGAGTGGATTGGCTCTCATTCGCACGTACAGATACGTGTAACTCAACCACCGGACGGCTTCATCAACATTAGTGACCGTCCCTAGAGCGATCTGCACACAACAACCAAAAATAAGCAAGCATCACATTTCAAGCACTTTAAATCAAATCCTAATGTTTTCTAGAGGTGTGGGTTGTGTTTAATATTACTAACTATGTGATTGAGATCTTGGACATAATATGATAATTGATATGCCATGCACAGACACAGCCGTAACGCAGAAATGATTTTAATCTAATATTCAAGTGATGTCTGATGTCACTGCGCCATCTGTTGTATGAACGGATCATGAGTTTCTAATGGGAAACGCTTGCAGATGCTGCCATCATGTGGCAGAGTCAGGAACAGCTCTGTTCTTCTACTATTATTACATCTGGATGAGTTCATTAAGCTCATTTCATTCTTTTCCAAACTTATTATCATTAATTCAATTACAAAGACACATTCTAGCTGTCAAATATTTTTGCTAACAACATTTTTTAAATAAAAACATACGTTTGCAAACAAACAAAAACTAAAGTGAAACTCCTTGTTCAGTGCAAAATAAATTTAGTGACAAATAAAATCAATACAATTTAGAGACAAAAAGACAGCCAGACTTTGGGTTTTAGTGTTAGAACAATTTGTGATTATATAGTAGGAGGTGATTTATATAATCTAATTTTACATTTTTATTAATATTTTGAATTAGCTTCATTTTAATTTTAATTTAAGTAATTTTTTTGTGCTTTTTTCATATATATATATATATTAGGTGTGGAACGGTTCACAAAATCCTCGGTTCGGTTTGTATCATGGCTCTGTTTTTTGTCACAGTTTTCGGTTAGATTCGGTACACATTGTTTATGTTTTTTCCCTTTTTAACACTTTAGAAATACAATACATCAGCATAAAATATATAGCGTTATAATCTACCATTTACTGTATTTAAAAAATAAATTATTCTCAAGGTCATGTAATCATAAAACTGAAAGAATGAGGCAACTTGATCTTAGGAATAGACATTATTATTGTGACACTGGCAATCATAAATTAAATCTGTGAGATTCTGATACAGCAAGAGGGGAGATGTTGTTCATTTAAACAGGCTTTTCCTTTATTTGTAAAAAAAGTTTACAACTTTTGGCCTTTAACAAATTGAAGCTGAGAACAAAAACACTTTTTGTTAAATTTAAAGAATAGGCTTGTCACTGTCAGTGACTACATGTGTCCTAACCAGAAGCAACAACACGCGATAAAATATATATTTTCCATGCTAAAGGGATAGTTCACCCAAAAATGAAAATTAGTCCATGATTTACTCACCCTGACCATCCTAGGTGTATATGACATTCTTCTTTCAGACGAATACAATGGGAGTGAATGGGAGTCTGTCTTTGGAAGTCCATCATCTGACACGAACGCATCGCTTCACTTGATTCACTCCCATTATCAAGTTTGGAAGAGCCAGGACGTTTTTTTATGATACATTTTTTTGTATTCGTCTGAAAGTCATATACACTTAGGAAGGCTTCAGGGTGAGTAAATCATGGGCTCATTTTCATTTTTGGGTGAACTATCCCTTTAATGCGAGTTTTGTCCTAACCAGCCGCGACGGCGATACGCGACGATCCTATTTTAGAAACGGTTCCTATTTCTGCGACGTCGCGGAGAACAGAAAGTATGCTATTTTCAGGTAGGCTACAGTTTATGTGCTTTATTTAATGTTAAAAGCGTCTGTGTGAGTTTGCATATCATTTTGTCTTTTATAGCCGTACTGAAAGCAACAATTCACCTCAGATCTTCAGAATAAATAAAAGTGAACAAGAACGTTCAAACTGTCAACTCATTTAACAGACAAGTGTATTCTACGACAACGATTGTTTCAGTAAGTAACTCAGTATGTATTTTAATAGTGTTAAAATGGTGTAATGTTCATTATGTAGCTAATTATCCATTTCGTTGAGAGAGCCGGGTGCTTGCCGAGAGAGCCCACTCATTCCCGCTCATCTGATTGGCTGTGTTTTTTGATTGATTACATTGCATCCCATAGTTGCATCGCGTTGAGAGTACCTCAGCGTTGAGGTTGGTAGTGTGTGTGGCTGTACCTCAGCGTTGAGGTTGGCAGTGTGTGTGGCTGTACCTCAGCATTGAGGTTGGCAGTGTGTGTGGCTGTACCGCAGCATTGAGGTTGGCAGTGTGTGTGGCTGTACCTCAGTGTTGAGGATGGCAGTGTGTGTGGCTTTACCTCAGTGTTGAGGATGGCAGTGTGTCTGGCTGTACCTCAGTGTTGAGGTTGGTAGTGTGTGAGGCTGTACCTCAGTGTTGAGGTTGGCAGTGTGTGTGGCTTTACCTCAGTGTTGAGGATGGCAGTGTGTGTGGCTGTACCTCAGTGTTGAGGTTGGTAGTGTGTGAGGCTGTACCTCAGTGTTGAGGTTGGCAGTGTGTGTGGCTGTACCGCAGCGTTGAGGTTGGCAGTGTGTGTGGCTGTACCTCAGTGTTGAGGTTGGCAGTGTGTGTGGCTGTACCTCAACGTTGAGGTTGGCAGTGTGTGTGGCTGTACCGCAGTGTTGAGGTTGGCAGTGTGTGTGGCTGTACCTCAGTGTTGAGGTTGGCAGTGTGTTTGGCTGTACCGCAGTGTTGAGGTTGGTAGTGTGTGTGGCTGTACCGCAGTGTTGAGGTTGGCAGTGTGTGTGGCTGTACCGCAGCATTGAGGTTGGCAGTGTGTGTGGCTGTACCTCAGTGTTGAGGATGGCAGTGTGTGTGGCTGTACCTCAGTGTTGAGGTTGGTAGTGTGTGAGGCTGTACCTCAGTGTTGAGGTTGGCAGTGTGTGTGGCTGTACCGCAGCGTTGAGGTTGGCAGTGTGTGTGGCTGTACCTCAGTGTTGAGGTTGGCAGTGTGTGTGGCTGTACCTCAACGTTGAGGTTGGCAGTGTGTGTGGCTGTACCGCAGTGTTGAGGTTGGCAGTGTGTGTGGCTGTACCTCAGTGTTGAGGTTGGCAGTGTGTTTGGCTGTACCGCAGTGTTGAGGTTGGTAGTGTGTGTGGCTGTACCGCAGTGTTGAGGTTGGCAGTGTGTGTGGCTGTACCGCAGCATTGAGGTTGGCAGTGTGTGTGGCTGTACCTCAGTGTTGAGGATGGCAGTGTGTGTGGCTGTACCTCAGTGTTGAGGTTGGCAGTGTGTTTGGCTGTACTGCAGCGTTGAGGTTGGCAGTGTGTGTGGCTGTACCTCAGTGATGAGGATGGCAGTGTGTGTGGATGTACCTCAGTGATGAGGATGGCAGTGTGTGTGGCTGTACCTCAGTGTTGAGGATGGCAGTGTGTTTGGCTGTACCGCAGTGTTGAGGTTGGTAGTGTGTGTGGCTGTACCGCAGCGTTGAGGTTGGCAGTGTGTGTGGCTGTACCGCAGTGTTGAGGTTGGCAGTGTGTTTGGCTGTACCGCAGCGTTGAGGTTGGCAGTGTGTGTGGCTGTACCGCAGCGTTGAGGTTGGCAGTGTCTGTGGCTGTACCGCAGTGTTGAGGTTGGCAGTGTGTGTGGCTGTACCTCAGTGTTGAGGTTGGCAGTGTGTGTGGCTGTACCTCAACGTTGAGGTTGGCAGTGTGTGTGGCTGTACCGCAGTGTTGAGGTTGGCAGTGTGTGTGGCTGTACCTCAGTGTTGAGGTTGGCAGTGTGTGTGGCTGTACCTCAGTGTTGAGGTTGGCAGTGTGTGTGGTGGCTGTACCGCAGTGTTGAGGATGGCAGTGTGTGTGGCTGTACCTCAGTGTTGAGGTTGGCAGTGTGTGTGGCTGTACCTCAAGGTTGAGGTTGGCAGTGTGTGTGGCTGTACCGCAGTGTTGAGGTTGGCAGTGTGTGTGGCTGTACCTCAGTGTTGAGGTTGGCAGTGTGTGTGGCTGTACCGCAGTGTTGAGGTTGGCAGTGTGTGTGGCTGTACCTCAGTGTTGAGGATGGCAGTGTGTGTGGCTGTACCTCAGTGTTGAGGTTGGCAGTGTGTTTGGCTGTACCGCAGTGTTGAGGATGGCAGTGTGTGTGGCTGTACCTCAGTGTTGAGGTTGGCAGTGTGTGTGGCTGTACCGCAGTGTTGAGGTTGGCAGTGTGTGTGGCTGTACCTCAGTGTTGAGGATGGCAGTGTGTGTGGCTGTACCTCAATGTTGAGGTTGGCAGTGTGTTTGGCTGTACCGCAGTGTTGAGGTTGGTAGTGTGTGTCGCTGTACCGCAGTGTTGAGGTTGGCCGTGTGTGTGGCTGTACCGCAGTGTTGAGGTTGGTAGTGTGTGTCGCTGTACCGCAGTGTTGAGGTTGGCCGTGTGTGTGGCTGTACCTCAGTGTTGAGGATGGCAGTGTGTGTGGCTGTACCTCAGTGTTGAGGTTGGCAGTGTGTTTGGATGTACCGCAGTGTTGAGGTTGGTAGTGTGTGTGGCTGTACCGCAGCGTTGAGGTTGGCAGTGTGTGTGGCTGTACCTCAGTGATGAGGATGGCAGTGTGTGTTGCTGTACCTCAGTGTTGAGGATGGCAGTGTGTTTGGCTGTACCGCAGTGTTGAGATTGGTAGTGTGTGTGGCTGTACCGCAGCGTTGAGGTTGGCAGTGTGTGTCTGTACCGCAGTGTTGAGGTTGGCAGTGTGTTTGGCTGTACCGCAGCGTTGATGTTGGCAGTGTGTGTGGCTGTACCGCAGCGTTGAGGTTGGCAGTGTCTGTGGCTGTACCGCAGTGTTGAGGTTGGCAGTGTGTGTGGCTGTACCGCAGCGTTGAGGTTGGCAGTGTGTGTGGCTGTACCTCAGTGTTGAGGTTGGCAGTGTGTGTATGGCTGTACCTCAACGTTGAGGTTGGCAGTGTGTGTGGCTGTACCGCAGTGTTGAGGTTGGCAGTGTGTGTGGCTGTACCTCAGTGTTGAGGTTGGCAGTGTGTTTGGCTGTACCGCAGTGTTGAGGTTGGTAGTGTGTGTGGCGGCTGTACCACAGTGTTGAGGATGGCAGTGTGTGTGGCTGTACCTCAGTGTTGAGGTTGGCAGTGTGTGTGGCTGTACCTCAACGTTGAGGTTGGCAGTGTGTGTGGCTGTACCGCAGTGTTGAGGTTGGCAGTGTGTGTGGCTGTACCTCAGTGTTGAGGTTGGCAGTGTGTGTGGCTGTACCGCAGTGTTGAGGTTGGCAGTGTGTGTGGCTGTACCTCAGTGTTGAGGATGGCAGTGTGTGTGGCTGTACCTCAGTGTTGAGGTTGGCAGTGTGTTTGGCTGTACCGCAGTGTTGAGGTTGGTAGTGTGTGTGGCTGTGCCGCAGCGTTGAGGTTGGCAGTGTGTGTGGCTGTACCTCAGTGTTGAGGATGGCAGTGTGTGTGGCTGTACCTCAGTGTTGAGGATGGCAGTGTGTGTGGCTGTACCTCAGTGTTGAGGTTGGCAGTGTGTGTGGCTGTACCTCAGTGTTGAGGTTGGCAGTGTGTTTGGCTGTACCGCAGTGTTGAGGTTGGTAGTGTGTGTGGCTGTACCGCAGCGTTGAGGTTGGCAGTGTGTGTGGCTGTACCGCAGTGTTGAGGTTGGCAGTGTGTTTGGCTGTACCGCAGCGTTGAGGTTGGTAGTGTGTGTGGCTGTACCGCAGCGTTGAGGTTGGCAGTGTCTGTGGCTGTACCGCAGTGTTGAGGTTGGCAGTGTGTGTGGCTGTACCTCAGTGTTGAGGATGGCAGTGTGTGTGGCTGTTCCTCAGTGTTGAGGTTGGCAGTGTGTGTGGCTGTACCGCAGCGTTGAGGTTGGCAGTGTGTGTGGCTGTACCTCAGTGTTGAGGTTGGCAGTCTGTTTGGCTGTACCGCAGTGTTGAGGTTGGTAGTGTGTGTGGCTGTACCGCAGCGTTGAGGTTGGCAGTGTGTGTGGCTGTACCGCAGTGTTGAGGTTGGCAGTGTGTGTGGCTGTACCTCAGTGTTGAGGATGGCAGTGTGTGTGGCTGTACCTCAGTGTTGAGGTTGGCAGTGTGTGTGGCTGTACCTCAGCGTTGAGGTTGGCAGTGTGTGTGGCTGTACCTCAGTGTTGAGGTTGGCAGTGTGTGTGGCTGTACCTCAGTGTTGAGGTTGGCAGTGTGTTTGGCTGTACCGCAGTGTTGAGGTTGGCAGTGTGTTTGGCTATACCGCAGTGTTGAGGTTGGCAGTGTGTGTGGCTGTACCTCAGTGTTGAGGTTGGTAGTGTGTATGGCTGTACCGCAGCGTTGAGGTTGGCAGTGTGTGTGGCTGTACCTCAGTGTTGAGGTTGGCAGTGTGTGTGGCTGTACCTCAGTGTTGAGGTTGGCAGTGTGTGTGGCTGTACGTCAGTGTTGAGGTTGGTAGTGTGTGAGGCTGTACCTCAGTGTTGAGGTTGGCAGTGTGTGTGGCTGTACCTCATTGTTGAGGTTGGCAGTGTGTTTGGCTGTACCACAGTGTTGAGGTTGGCAGTGTGTGTGGCAGTACCTCCGTGCTGAGGTTGACAGTGTGTGTGGCTGTACCTCAGCATTGAGGATGGCAGTGTGTGTGGCTGTACCTCAGCATTGAGGTTGGCAGTGTGTGTGACTGTACCTCAGCGTTGAGGTTGGCAGTGTGTGTGGCTGTACCTCAGCATTGAGGTTGGCAGTGTGTGTGGCTGTACCTCAGCGTTGAGGTTGGCAGTGTGTGTGGCTGTACCTCAGCCTTGAGGTTGGCAGTGTGTGTGGCTGTACCGCAGCGTTGAGGATGGCAGTGTGTGTGGCTGTACCTCAGCATTGAGGATGGCAGTGTGTGTGGCTGTACCGCAGCGTTGAGGTTGGTAGAGTGTGTGGCTGTACCGCAGCGTTGAGGTTGGCAGTGTGTGTGGCTGTACGTCAGTGTTGAGGTTGGCAGTGTGTGTGGCTGTACGTCAGTGTTGAGGTTGGCAGTGTGTGTGGCTGTACCGCAGTGTTGAGGATGGCAGTGTGTGTGGCTGTACCTCAGCATTGAGGATGGCAGTGTGTGTGGCTGTACCTCAGCGTTGAGGTTGGCAGTGTGTGTGGCTGTACCTCAGCGTTGAGGTTGGCAGTGTGTGTGGCTGTACCTCAGTGTTGAGGTTGGCAGTGTGTGTGGCTGTACCTCAGTGTTGAGGTTGGCAGTGTGTGTGGCTGTACCTCAGAGTTGAGGTTGGTAGTGTGTGAGGCTGTACCTCAGCGTTGAGGTTGGCAGTGTGTGTGGCTGTACCTCAGTGTTGAGGTTGGTAGTGTGTGTGGCTGTACCTCAGCGTTGAGGTTGGCAGTGTGTGTGGCTGTACCTCAGTGTTGAGGTTGGTAGTATGTGTGGCTGTACCTCAGCGTTGAGGTTGGCAGTGTGTGTGGCTGTACCTCAGCGTTGAGGTTGGTAGTGTGTGTGGCTGTACCTCAGCGTTGAGGTTGGCAGTGTGTGTGGCTGTACCTCAGTGTTGAGGTTGGTAGTGTATGTGGCTGTACCTCAGCGTTGAGGTTGGCAGTGTGTGAGGCTGTACCTCAGTGTTTAAGTTGGCAGTGTGTGTGGCTGTACCTCAGCATTGAAGTTGACAGTGTGTGTGGCTGTACCTCAGTGTTGAGGTTGGTAGTGTATGTGGCTGTACCTCAGCGTTGAGGTTGGCAGTGTGTGAGGCTGTACCTCAGTGTTGAGGTTGGTAGTGTGTGTGGCTGTACCTCAGTGTTGAGGTTGGCAGTGTGTGTGGCTGTACCTCAGCATTGAAGTTGACAGTGTGTGAGGCTGTACCTCAGTGTTGAGGTTGGCAGTGTGTGTAGCTGTACCTCAGCGTTGAGGTTGGCAGTGTGTGTGGCTGTACCTCAGCGTTGAGGTTGTCAGATAGGCTCTGCTGGAACTGGCTCTCGATGGGGTTCTGCTGGGTCAGGAGCGTCAGGTAATGGCTCAGCTTCTCATGGGTCGTGATGATGGTTCCCTCACCGTACTTGTCAAACTGTGGCCGTCCGGCACGACCGAAGATCTGCATCACGTCCAGGATGCCCAGATCCACCAGCGCTCCACGCTTGGCATCATAGATATTAGTACCCTGATATCAGACAGGAATCATTTAAAGCTCATTCTCAAGATTACAGAATTCAAAAATTCAATTCAAAATTCAATTCAAAAAAGCTTTATTGTCTATCCCCACAGGGGGGTAGAAAATTGTCTTTAGACAAGGGCTCAACAAACAGTACAATACAAAAGACAACCACACTATTTAAGACACGCCTCCCCCCTCCTCCCCTCCCCTCCCCTATTTCCTATTTAAAATATCAATGGCAGTCGGAATAAAAGTCTTCTTATACTTGGCCTTTTTCACCAAAGGTACTTTATATCGTCTACCAGATGGAAGTACATTAAATGAACTATGCAGGGGATGAGTAGAGTCTGTCACAATAACAGACGCTTTCCTTTTCACTGCCGCAGTGTAAAGATCAGACAGAGTTACTTGTTTCTCACCAATAATTTTACCAGCCATAATTATAATCCTTAACAGTCTATTTTTACATTTGACAGAAAGAGAGTTAAACCAGGATACAATGTTGAAAGTAAGCACAGATTCGATAAGTGATTTATACACCACTGTCAGAATGTCCTTTTCAACATTAAAACTCCTCAATTTCCTCAATAAACCTAGACGTTGATACGTCTTCTTAAAAACATTTTCTGAGTGCTTATCAAATTTAAACTGGGAGTCAATCTCTGTACCCAGGTATTTAAAAGATCCCACCTGCTCAACTTCCTCTCCATTAAGTATCAAAGGCTTAAAGAGTATACCTGCATTATTAGCCCCACAACACATTTCCTTGGTTTTTGATTATGATCAAAAATTATGATTTTTGAATTATGATTAAAGTGCCCCTATAATGCTTATTTAAAGGATCTGCATTTTTTTTGGAGTCTCCTTCAACAGGTTTACATGCAGCCAAGACCAAAAACACTTTATTTTCTCATAATATATAATATAGACTCATCTCTCTTCTCACATTCTCTGAAACGATTCGATAAAGGATTCAATCTCTCTAAACCCCTCCTTTCTGAGAGCTGCTCTGCTCTGATTGGTCAGATGGCCCAGTCTGTTGTGATTGGTCTACTCTGATTGGTCAGATGGCCCAGTCTGTTTTGATTGGTTTAATCTGCTCTGATTGGTCAGATGGCCCACTCTGTTGTAATTGGTCTACTCTGCTCTGATTGGTCAGATGGCCTAGTCTGTTGTGATTGGTCTACTCTGCTCTGATTGGTCACTGGTCAGATGACCCAGTCTGTTGTGATGGGCTCCTCTGCTCTGATTAGTCAGATGGCCCAGTCTCCAGGACACAGTGCATGCCCAAAACCAAACCCCCATTAGCATTTATGAATTTTAGCTCTTTCTCAACATTTGATACACAATGATACAAACAGTAATGATGGTGTCGGTTTTACCATATAAATTGGTTTGGAAGTGCACCAAAACGGATTCGCAGTGCTGAAAATAGCGTCTTCTCGACATCTTGCCAAAACTAACCAATTTCTTCCAGTCTCTGCTAAAACTAGTGTTTGAGGGCGGGGCAAAATAGACTGTTCGTGGGCAGCCAATGAAGACCATTATGCAAATTTGACACAATCCTACATAGGTTTGTGCAGAAAGTAAGACTGGAATTTCAGGCAGTTCAGAATCACTTCTTTCTTTTGATAGACAAAAACTCTTTTTTTAATGTCTAAAATGTATCTTGATATTTGCAGATGTTTTACATTTACAAACAGCTATAAATATACGACATGAAAGGTAATAGCCGCAAAGCATAATATGGGCACTTTAATAATGCAGCGTTTCATGCACGCATACACACGCCAGCAGCGATGTGTCCTGACCTTGATGATGACTGCGTGAGCGGGTAAGTTAACACCCCAGGCCAGCGTGGCGGTGCACACCAGAACCTTTATGTATCCTCTTGAAAACATGTTTTCCATGAGTGTTCGGTCCTGCCGTAACATCCCGGCGTGATGGATCCCGAAGCCATCGGGAAACATCTCCCTCATCTGCTTGTTTCTGGAGCGCTGCACCTGTGGCACACACAGCATCACACATCAGGAAACACACACACTAGTCTGCAGTGAAGAGGTTACAGTGGGGATAAAGGTGCACCGGGGTAAACCGTGCATTCAATTTAGTTACACTTTATTTCCAGTAGATGCAGAGTAGTATAACGTCTGTTGGGGAGCATCAAAATAAAGTGTGTGCAGATATTAAGCAGACAGTCTACTAATACTCTAATGAGAGTTAGTTGGCATGTAGTTGCAAAGTTGCATATATTAAGACAAAATAAAGTGGACAATCGAAATAAAGTGTTACCTTTGATTTTATTCTCCTCTAAACCACTAGATGGCACAGAAACTGAACACAGCAGTTTCCTAAACATTTCATTATACACATGGTAATCTGGCTGATTCTCCACAAGATCCCGGGCAGCAATGGAAAGGTGATTCTGCACTAATTTGATATAATATTTAATGATTTCAAATAATTTTACAGCAAACAAATGAAAATCGATAAAATTACAGAATAGGTCTTATTAATGTTTTTCAGTTTTGTCAAAAGTAATTAGATCAACAGTTTTTGATTAATTGAAGAATATGTAAAATTATGGTATTTGTGGTCAGGGCGAAAGGCACAATAACTGATAAACAGTGGATAGCATAAGTGAACACAGCCATGATAAAGTTGACTAAAAAGAGGAATAAAAAAATCATCTTTTGGAAATTGATCTTAATGCCTTCATTTAAAAAATGAGGAAAAACCCAACCTTTAAGGACACCAATTTTCTTTACCTAGAGATTGGCATGGGGAACTGTCCATAAGATCATCTCTCAATGCAAATCAAACCAGCTATTATCCTAACTGAAATAACACCATGCCAATCTCTAGGTGTGGTGAAGGGAATGTGATCATGTGAGGCTTTTTTAATTCCAAAGGCCAAGGGAACTTTATCAGGATGACTAGTATCCCGGATCCATGAAATAACTGGCCTTTAAAAATAAAAATCTGCCAGTCTCTATGGGAATTTAACATAGGGGTGTCCTGACTTATGCAACCTGTATTTTAAGGAAAAACATTTATTTATTTCCGATACATTATTCATTCACAAAGACAATTGGTGTCCTTAAAGGTTGGATTTTCCCTCATTATTTAAATTAAGGCATTAAGATCAATTTCAAAAATATTTTTTATTCCTATTTTTAGTCAACTTTAGCATGGGTGTGTTCACTTATGCTATCCACTGTAATAATAAATAGCTGGCTGACTTTTACATATGTTGGCATGACATGGTTAGATTCAGATATTTAATATAATTTATTATGTTGTGTGTCCACCTTAGAGATAATCACCATATTAATAATAAAACCATATCTAAAAAAAAAATGATATAATCATATCATATGATAAAATATATTCAAACAACAATGCCACCAAAATTCAAGATGTGGGTCAAAAAATTGCCCCTGCAGAATTAAAATAAATACGAAAGGAAAATAAATGAAAAGTGTAGATTGCGCCATTATATTTAGATATACTCACCAAATATGTAATTGTCTTTTTTGCAGCGCTAAGAATTGCACCCAATCACACACGTTTCTGATGATTTACAAATGCAATCGCCAGTCAGAAGTGTTTACACTGAAAACGCTCAATGACTGAATTCTGTAATCTCGTAATTATAATTTATTCAGTTTGTGTAACGATTTTGTTGTTAATGCTGCTAAGATAATGTCTTGATTTACATACATTTGAAGTGCCTTTTCCCCAGACAGTTTTTTGTGTATTCTATCAACTCAACATTAATAAGCAATTTATTTTTTTTGCACAAGAATTGCACTTTTTGTTCTTTGTTGTTAAGTATTAAGAGCTTCCCTAAAAACAATAATTCTTGGTGTTACAAGATGCAGAAAAAACATGCACTGAAAAGTTATGTTGGTGGTTGACTATTTGTATGACTAAAAAGTGTGTCATGCATGGACGGCGCTCGGTACATTTGAGGAAATTGATTGTGGCAGGTTCAGTGACAATTATTTAAAAAAAAGAAGTCATATTTTATATTAAAAATAAAGTTACATTTTTGATATTATGGGAAGTATGTGATTTCTATGGATTTCTATGCGAGTTTACATATCAGAATTGCGTTATATAAAGTCGCAATTGAGTTATAAAGTCAGAATTGTGTGATATAAAGTTGCAATTGTGTCAAAAAAATCAAATCACTTCCATTTGTTTAATTAATAAAATATATTGGAAGTATATTCATCATGGATCATTAGAAAATACGTTGCTATAAAAGTACCAAGTCCTCACACAGTGAGAAAAAAAAATCTGTAAAGAAAAAAAGATGCATCGATAATCGTTTTATAATCGCATCGCAGTCCTCTGAATCGTAAACGAATCGAATCGTGAAATGCCTAGAGATTCCCAAACCTAGTCGCAATTGTGTGTTATAGGTAGAATTACGTGATATTAGAAGAAAACTCGCAATTCTGACTTTATAACACGCAATCGGGACATATAAAGTCAGAATTGAATGGTATTAGAATTAAATATCCATAGAATACAGATGCAGCAATAGGATGAATCAATAGCGTAACTGTGGGGCGGTACTTCCAGTTTTCTCGACAGGAGACTTTCCATTTGGTGTAGAAATGATAAATGACTTTAAAACTAATCCTCATGCGTGCAGACAGAAGTGAATCCCTGCAGCAGTGCCGTCACAGAAGCGTGATTGAGATGTGTGTTGTGTTTACAGCCGATGGGGGTCGTGACCTGCGCTGGCACCATCAGATGCTTGATCTCACCCTGCCGGAGTCTAAATGCAGGTCAACAGCAACAAGGCCTCAGTGCCGCTGAGAACAGCCCATTACACACACGTCTGTCCCTCTTCAACACACACAGAATAGCAAATACACACACATCTGTCTCACTGCAGTCTCCACCATCGAGAAATGCACTGTGCTGGTACCATGGTGATGGAATCAGAGTATAGTACGATATACGGGAATATCATTGTGCTACCATGGTATCACATCCAAAAATCACGGTATTACATTTCATTGACCTTTTATTACCATTCAAATGAATGTTAATAGAAAATACATATACACTGTCCCAATTAAATGTGGAACAATAAATATTTCGGACAGTACCAAAACTTGGGCAATCGAAAATATTCAGCAGAAATATGTCAGCTGAAACCATTTTAGAGGGCCGAAATCAATGACGCTGTATTCCCGCTTCTCAGATGTTGTGCTTTGCTGGAGTCAGTGTCTGCTTCATGCACGCAACATGAGAAGCAAGAACAGGAGAACATGTGAGCTGTGCGGATCCTAGCGCTGCGTTGAACATGTTCATGGTTTAAAATGAACACCCGCCAAATACGTGTAAAAATGGTCAGTGGCGGGAAACGCTGTCAAATCACTGGCCAACTCGGCGTGTTATTATGTTTACACGCTGATGAAGACAAATCTGTACAGATTTAGCACAAATACTGAACTCGTGAGTCTTCATGATATATTAAATACAGTGTATTGCACAGAATCTGCTCATATCTGGCTTATTTGAACACACACGTCACTACACAACAAATAACAGTGCGCTTGTTCATTTGCATTGAAGCAATAGCAGAGATTAAAAAGATTTTGTTAAACAGAAAAGACATTGTTATTTTCCAACATCATTTTTTTGTGTTCTTTGTACTGTATTGATGATCTGTCCATCTAAAACACATTTTTGGTGATGAGGATGAAAGAGGAAGAGAGGAGATGCTGGATGACAGGATTAGAATAAGAAATGAATGTAAGAAATCCAATATATATATAGCTGTGACGTAGTTAATCTGGTTAATTTCTTTACTTTTCTTTTGGCTAGTAGAAGTTCTGAATGGCCGGGAACTTAAACATTTAGTAGCCAAATTGGCCGGTGAGTGAAAGAGTTAATTTCAAACCCTGAAAATATTGGTTTCTCTTTTTTTAATGGATCTTCATTTTGATGATCTGAGTCCTTTTAGTCTTTTGTCTTTAAGTTGATGCATAAACAAAACCAAAACTTTATTTGTAGCGCCCGCCATCCAATAATCGCAATAAGCTTGGTGCTTTTGACATGAAACAAAGTCTGAGTTTTCAGATTGTTTTATTAAATTTTATAACGCAATTCTAACAATAAATACCATTTTGGTGCTCTTTAATGTGACGTGATCATTGTGTCCACCTCACGTCATCTTCTCCTCTTTACTAGTTACAGCAGCAAATAAACATGAATGAACATCAGAATGAATGTTGCACGGTAAAGTACAACATACTGAAATGCATCGTGTCTCATGGAATCACTCAATCGGTGTTTGAACCGCGAAAAACACGTCAATAAAACAGCTTGTACACAATACGTCACGTAACGTTACATTTTCCTCAGAATGGCTTCAGGGGAATGAATGGCCAATCAGAATCAAGAATTTCCGAGTGGCACCTGGGGCAGCCAATTAAATTTTAGAGGCCACTTACTCTCTATAAATGAGTGCTAGTATGCGGTTGTTTGGTGATCAATATGCTGATTGAATGTAAAACTCCTTAATAAGGACATTCACTGCTTTTCCTTATCAAACTACTTCCATTTATCACATAATGACAGGTGTAAAAATACCATCCTGTCGTAATGAGATAAATATTGCTTAATATAATATAGCTCATTGCTTACCACTGATCATCACACTGCTTTAATGAATTGCTCGTTCGTAAGAAATTCAGCCCAAAAAAGCTTTTTTTGCTATTTCTGTTCTTCTCTAGGTCAATCTGTTAGTCCGACCCGCTGCTCTCTGTGGATCTCTGGATCCGATCAGCGCTGTAATGACAGAACCGCTCTCTGTTTTAATGTGGCATAGCAGCAGCGTTCAGGAGGAACATCATCTTTCAAGCCTTTTTATAAACACAAATGCAGGTCCCTAGTCTAAAGTGCTAAATTATACATTCTGGGGTGAGATTTTAAGAAGCGATCATGTCATTTCGTGTCATTGTCATATCATGCCATGTGTAATTTGAAAACATCACCAGCGCACAATTTATGCCCTTTACCAGCACGAGGCCATTTCAAATGTATGAAGTTTACATTGTCTGAACAGGTGCTCGTCCGTGCAAAACTCACAATGCTAGGGTGTTTGAATGGTTGCTAAGGCATCAGAATCAGACTGTGAGATGAGTGGTTATTATCTGGTTGCTAGGGTGTTCTGGATGGTTGCTAAGGCATTGATTGTGGTTGCTAAGTATGGCTGGGTTGCTATTTATTACAATAAATATTTTAATCGCTCTTCGGTTTGATGCAGCAATATTGGTTCTTAAATCCCAAGAATCAATCTTTTAGTGTATGTTGTTTTCAGTTGATGCATGTGCAAAACTTCACTAAACATTATTTTATAGCACACCTACTATCCAATAATCCCAACGCTTTGTCTCAGCTTTTAAATTAAGCCAATTGTATCATGAAATACAAACACTAAATGTTGTTTTGGCACTGGCAGATCGCACGTGAACCGATCATCTCTTCCTCTTTACTACCAGTTATAGCACCAAATAAACATGAATGCACATACAAAGATACAGTAAAACTTAGAGAAATATATCATGTCTCATTTAGTCTGTTTCAGAAACGAAAATATGTTAATAATACAACAGTGTCAAGTAACTAGAAGAGATAACTTTAGAGAAGAGCATTTTTGATAAATATAGACTGTATCATACATTTATTAAAATATTACTTAACCTGTTAGTGATGTTTCATTTTTGTATGTTTGAATAAATCTGCCATGAAAATGTCTTTTATTACAGCGACTGCTTGTTTATAGTTCAGCAACAAATTGAACTACAAAAAAATGATATCAGTAAAACGTTTATTAAAACCACTAATGTCTAATTAAAAAATGTGTATACTGTTTGAGTGTTGATTATCATATTTAAAAAAAATTAATTTAAACTAATTTTAAGCTTTAATATTATAGAACTGCCAGGGTTTACTGTAGAGTTTACAGCATTAGTTGAGAGATTTATGTCCTAAAGATACATTGACATGCACTGTACCTGATATATGATCAAACTGATCGATATCGAATCAAATCGAAATCACAACATAATCCAATCACGAGCTTGTGAATCAGAATCAAATTGATTTGTGACATCTAGGCTATGTCAATACCTAGCCCTATAGCTAAGGTGAGCAGAGCGCTTATTTGGAGATTGCTAAGAATCAATGGCTTTTCAGGCGGAAAAAGCTTCAAGATCCGGATCGACTCAAATCTTTTTTTTTTCCTTGTTGGACATATAAGGAATTTCAGAGTGTTGCAAGTTAACTGGGCAACCATGTGTTCACATCATAACACCAACACAACTGATGTAAAATACAAAATAATGTTCCTACGCAAGTCTGTGTTTAAATCACAGATGTTGATTGACATCATAATAGTAAACAGTGTAGATTTTACAGTATTCGTTCACCGAAAAATTTAATTCTGTCATAATTTACCCTTGTGTTGTACCAAACTCATGACCTCAAATGTCAAACCTCATTGGTTGTAGCATGTCATGCCGTTTGTGTCATCATATTTGATGTAGTCTGTGAGTGTTGTAGTACTCAAGATCTCGGTCTCGGCTGCATTTGTTCTCGGTCTGGTCTTGGTCTCAGACTTCGAGGACTCGGGATTTTATCTCAAGACCACAACTGAGAGGATATCCCTAAATCGCCGGTGAATTGTCTGATTTATGTGTTTACATCATTAATGTTATTTGATTTAAAACGGCTTAAAATGCAATCAATAACTTAATTATAATGTGATTTATTTTGTTACTCTGGTGCCGAGTTCGAAATCAATGCAGGATTGTCTCAAAAATGCCCAAAATGTATATAAATGACCACAAAATTCAAGTTATGATTGCAAAAAAATACTTGTATGAGATCTTGTTTTTATATAACAGGATATAATCAAGCAATATCACAAGAGAGCCGTTTTCACGAATATGAGCACGATAGCAAATGTGATGTTGATTTTATAAAAATCTTCAATAAACAAGAAGTTAATATTAAGTGACATCAATTTTAGACACACGTTTTTGCAATTTCGGCAACGCGTTTCATTATTAAATGAATCAACTTCTTTGAACAAATGGGTTGAATAAATAATTCCGTGGCTCATTAATTAAGTGTTTGGATTTCAGTTTCATATTTAAAAGTAGACCTATCATTTTATTTTACTATCACATTTCATTTCCAAATTCAAAATGTTATTTAGAAAAATAATTTGAACATTATTTATGCAGGTTTACCAATTCAGACGCAACTTCTGTGTCACCTCTGCAACACAAAGATGAATTTGATTGTAAGTGATTTGATTGGTTGCAGCTCTACACTGTCTTATTATCTTAACTGTATTGATTAAATATAAGACATTCCTCAGACAGTAGATGCAAATCTTTTCGCTGAATTTGAGAAGTACTGGTCTTGGTCTCGGTTTAGGTGCTCTCAACTACAACACTAGTCTTTGTATGCATTTGTTGATTGATGTTTGATTTGATTTGAAAGGGAATACAAGGATATATTTTTATCACATAAAGTGATCGAGAAGTAGAACACACCAATCCGGTCTTACATTCTTTTGTTGGAGCTCGAAAGCTTTGGATCCCACTTTCCAAAAGACTTTCATAATATGGCCAAAAACCACTGAACATTCTCCAAATGTAATCTTTTGTGCTCTATAGAAGAAAAAGCAAGAATAAGTGTTCCAGTGATGCAAAATTTGGGTGAACTATTATAAATGATCATACATTGTACCTTTTTGTAAAACATTGACAAAATCAAAACACCAAAGTTTTGAAGATAACGAGCCGGATGAAGTTTAACCTTGAAGATGTTAGATTTCTCCCTGACGCCAAGAAAACATAGGGCTTAGAGTTGTTCACTTCTAATGCAATAAGGTCAAAATGTAAAGCAGCTCTGTTTTAGTTTCTCTAAACACATAACCTATTTTCTATACTCGCCAGCAGCTGAAAATGAATCATCCTGAAAAATCAGTAATCACAACAAATAAGAGGGTAAACAAGAGAAACGCCCAGTGAAATGCATGCGAGAGTGTGTTTGAGACGGAGAGGAGTGGCAAGCGTTCTCCAGGGCACCGCGAGACTCTAATTGAAACGCTAAGGTTTGCTTTGAGGTGTCACAGAGTATTAACGCTGTGCTTTCTGAGCGTAAGTTAAAGTGAGGCTGGGCCAGGCGTTCACGTTCAGAGGTTGGATTCAAGATGGCAGTGCATCGGCTCTCTGATCAAGGCTGATTAGGGGCATCTGAAGAGAGATTATTAAGCAGAAGCCCGGGTGCTTTCCACCGGCCGTGGCAGACAGCGCTGATTAGCCATTACTCGGCCTTAACACAAGCAGACAGTAGCCATACCACACCGACACACACACCCACACACACCTCTGGGTGATGCAGATACTGAGACGTGACCAGATCTGAGCGAGGGCCTGTGGACATCACAAACACAATGACCTCTGATTCTCAAATCATGCTCAGGATCGGTAAAAAATAGTCTGTATGAGCAATGAGTCAACACATGCAGGCTCAGTGCTGAGACAACGACTTTACCAGTCTTAAAGGGGAACTTTGCAGTTTTTTTAGCTTAACTGAACAGCTTCGGAGTTATTGGAATGGTTATATGACTTTTTTTCGGGTTGAATGGTGCCTGTGAGTGGAAAAACCACACTTGCAACTTTGGGCCGGCGGGCTCTCGCGATGTAACGAATTGCTTAACGGCATTGCACACATACACGCCCCCATC
>NW_027508722.1:1782500-1930000 GCF_051911475.1 Siphateles boraxobius | reverse complement strand
TTAATTAAATGCTTTTCTCTTGAACTTTCAAAGATTCCTGGAAAAAAATTATCATGGTTTGCACAAAAATATGAAGCAGCACAACTGTTTTTAACTGTGATAATAATCATAAATGTTCCTTGAGCATCAAATCATCATATTAGAGTGATTTCTGAAGGATCATGTGACACTGAAGACTGGAGTAATGATGCTGAAAATACAGCTTTGATCACAGGAATAAATTACACTTTACTATATATTCACATAGAAAACAGCTGTTTTACATTTAAATAATATTTCACAATATTACTGGGTTTGTTTTGTATTTTTAATCAAATAAATGCAGCCTTGGTGAGCATGAGTGACTTCTTTTAAAAACATTAAAACTCTTACCGACCCCAAACTTCTGAACGGCAGTGTGTGTAAATTGACATCTCTAACCACAAAGTGTTTTTTTTGTGGAAAAACTCATCTTTAATGTTTCACAGTCTAATTTTCATCCATATATAAATGTGATGTTTGTGGAAAAACTCATATTTAATGTTTCACAGTCTAATTTTCCTCCAAATATAAATGTGATTTTTGTGAAAAACTCATCTTTAATGTTACACAGTCTAATTTTCATCCAAATAAAAATGTGATGTTTGTGAAAAACTCATCTTTAATGTTTCACAGTCTAATTTTCATCCAAATAAAAATGTGATGTTTGTGAAAAACTCATCTTTAATGTTACACAGTCTAATATTCATCCAAATAAAAATGTGATTTTTGTGGAAAAACTCATCTTTAATGTTTCACAGTCTAATTTTCATCCAAATAAAAATGT
The DNA here is from genome assembly GCF_051911475.1 of Siphateles boraxobius. Taxonomy (NCBI): domain Eukaryota; kingdom Metazoa; phylum Chordata; class Actinopteri; order Cypriniformes; family Leuciscidae; genus Siphateles; species Siphateles boraxobius. The sequence goes on along the minus strand of NW_027508722.1, from coordinate 1,929,195 downwards.
GATTTTTGTGAAAAACTCATCTTTAATGTTACACAGTCTAATTTTCCTCCAAATATAAATGTGATTTTTGTGAAAAACTCATCTTTAATGTTACACAGTCTAATTTTCATCCAAATAAAAATGTGATGTTTGTGAAAAACTCATCTTTAATGTTTCACAGTCTAATTTTCATCCAAATATAAATGTGATTTTTGTGGAAAAATGTCTCGGGTTATGACTATAACCCTTGTTCCCTGAGAAGGGAACGAGACACTGCGTCGAGAATCGACTCTTTGGGGACGCTCCCTTAGCGTGCGCCTCTGAAGTATGAATGAAACTATTCCAATCCTGATTGGTGTTGCGTAACATGTGCCGGCATAACCGGATGCATAAAAGCGACGCCGGCACACACACACACTAGCCTAGCGATGAAGCAAGACGCTCTAAGGCCTCGAGGGGCGTGGCAGGACGACGCAGTGTCTCGTTCCCTTCTCAGGGAACAAGGGTTATAGTCATAACCCGAGACGTTCCCTTTCGAGGGAACTCTACACTGCGTCGAGAATCGACTCTTTAGGGAACGAGTGCCCACTAGGCCACGCACCGAAATAGGCCTGTCCCGGAGTGAAACTGTTTAGGCACTCAGCAAGGACTGAGCACGTGTGCACCAGGCGTACAAGGAAGGTTGAGACTGTAGAACCTAATAAAAGTATGTGGAGTAGCCCAACCGGCTGCCTCACAGATCTCCTGTAGAGGTACTCCCGAAAGAAAGGCCCTAGAGGAAGCTATGCCTCTAGTTGAATGGGCCCTCACGGCTAAAGGTGAAGGCAAGTCGCGCACCTTGTAAGCCTCAGTAATAGCCTGAACAATCCAATTACTAATAGTCTGCTTGGATGCCGGGAGCCCCTTCTTAGGTGACCCAAAACATACTAATAATTGGTCCGACCTTCTCCAAGAAGAGGACCTCTCAAGGTACATGCTCAAAGCTCTGACGGGGCAGAGCAAATGAAGCTTCTCTTCTTCTGCCGACACATGAGGCGGAGGATGGAATGCCTGAAGGACTGTAGACCGAGCCGCATTAGATGGAACTTTAGGCACATAGCCCGGACTCGGGTGCAAAAAAACTTTTACTCTGCCTGGGGCAAACTCCAAACAAGCTGGTGTCACTGCCAGGGCTTGGAGATCTCCCACCCTCTTAAGTGAGGTAATAGCCAAGAGAAATACAAATTTTAGCGTTAAGTCCTTAGGCGAAGCCGACTGCAAAGGTTAGAAGGGGGCCAGGGATAACCCTTCAAGAACTATTGCCAGGTCCCAGGCAGGAACCCTGGACCTGGTTGCCGGTCTCATCCTCCGAGTACCACGGAGAAAACGAATGACCAACTGGTGCCTCCCCAGAGGCCCATCACTCAATGGCGCATAGAAAGCCGCAATGGCAGCCACGTACACCTTAAGTGTGGAAGGGGAGAGACCCGCAGAGAAACGATTTTGAAGAAACTCCAGAACTGAAGCCACTGGGCAGTTAACTGGATCTAACTCCTGTTCTCTACACCAAGTGGAAAATACATTCCACTTGAGGCCATATAATCTCCTAGTAGACGGAGCCCTAGAGCTAAGTATGGTTTCAACCACTCCAGCTGATAGACCAGCATCTAGGTACTGAACCCCCTCAGAGGCCAGACCCACAGCTTCCACAGCTCTGGGTGAGGGTGGAAGACTGTGCCCTCCGCTTGAGACAACAGATCCCTCCTCAGAGGAATCTGCCATGGCGGAGCTATCAGGAGTGATATTATGTCTGAAAACCATACTCGGGTTGGCCACAATGGGGCAACCAGAAGTAGACTGATGCCCTCTTGACGGACCATCTCCAGGACTGCCGGAAGCAGAGCGATCGGGGGAAATGCGTACAGGCGAAGCCTCGGCCAGGCCTGTACCATGGCATCCAACCCCAGTGGAGCTGGATGCGAGAGGGAGAACCAAAGTGGACAGTGGGACGTCTCTCGAGACGCAAACAGATCCACTTCTATCGGTCCAAACCTCTCCCATATTAGCTTCACCACCTCTGGGTGAAGTCTCCATTCCCCGGGCCTCAGCCCCTGCCTCGACAGGATGTCTGCTCCCTGATTCTGAACCCCCGGAATATACATTGCTCTGATAGACAGTATTTTCCCCTGGGACCAAAGAATAATCTGATGCGCCAGTCTGCACAGAGGGCGCGATCTGAGTCCCCCTTGTCGGTTCAGATAGGCTACCACAGACGTATTGTCTGATCGTACTAAGACATGGCAACCTTTGATGTCTGGGAGGAAGCTCCTCAAAGCCCTGAACACAGCCATCATCTCTAGGCAGTTTATATGCCACGAATGATGATGGTCCTGCCACAGACCCCTGGCAAAGCGGCCGTCCATGACCGCGCCCCAGCCAGTGAGGGAGGCGTCTGTCGAAACGGTTTTCCGGCAACCTGACACTCCCAACACTGGCCCTTGGGATAGGAACCGAGGTTTCTTCCATATTTGTAGAGAATGAAGGCATCTGCGCGTTACTCTGATTATACGAAATGGATTCCCCTTGGGAGAAAACCCCTTGGTTTTTAACCACCACTGAAGGGGCCTCATGTGTAGAAGGCCCAAAGGAATGATGTTGGATGCCGCTGCCATGAGGCCCAGCATTCTTTGAAATTGCTTTACAGTGATGGCCTGGCCTAGCTTTAACCTGGATAAAATCAGAATCGAATCGATAGAAAAAAATCAGAATCATTCTGATTTTTCAAAAATCAAATCAGATTCTGAATAAAATCAGAATCGACTCGTCAGAATCGACTCGATACGTGCGGGAGACATTCGTGCCTGCATCGTAATCGAGTTCCACACGACTCCCAAAAACATCGTGCACTGGGATGGTTCTAGCACACTCTTCTTTGTATTGAGTCTTAACCCCAATTTCTGAATGTGGCCAAGGACGACATCTCGATGCCGAACTGCCACCTCCCGAGACTGGGCCAGAATGAGCCAGTCGTCGAGATAATTCAATATACGGATGCCTTGAAGTCTCAGTGGAGCAAGGGCTACATCCATACATTTGGTGAATGTGCGGGGAGAGAGTGCTAGGCCGAATGGAAGAACCCGATATTGGTAAGCTTCGCCCCCGAAAGCGAACCTCAGGTATCTCCTGTGACATGGAAGGATGGAGATGTGAAAATAAGCCTCCTTTAGATCTATCGTGACAAACCAGTCCTCGGATCTGATCTGACTCACGATTGCAGGAATGGTTAGCATTTTGAACCTGAACCTCCTCAGAGACCGGTTCAAAACCCTGAGATCTAAAATTGGCCTTTACCCCCCATCCTTCTTTGGAACTATAAAGTACCGGCTGTAAAACCCGGACTCCCTGTCTAAAGGATGATCACGTTGTACGTTCTATGGCTTCCTTTAGCAGCAGAGTCTGTACTTCTTGTTCCATCACCTGAGCCTGCTCTGGAACCACTGTAGTCTGCACCACCCCCGAAAACCTGGGGGGGCAGCGCGCGAACTGCAGTCTGTACCCTGATTTTATTATATGCAGGACCCATGCAGATATGTTGGGAAGATGATACCATGCCTCTACAAAATCTACTAAGGGTACCAGCCTCTCGAGATTGGCCTCTGGTGTTTTTCGAGCATTTTTCTCGACTCCCTGAAGCGGAATACCGGCAGGGTGTAGTCGAAACGGTTTTTGTGACCACAATTGATGCTCTTTCTTTGTTATAATATTTTCGCTGGAAAGAGATGCGGCCCGAAGCGTCGTTGACGGCGGGCAACCTACATCGTTTCCTAGAGGGCTCCGCTGCGAGAACAACCTCGGTTGCTCTACAGCGGAGGGGACAGCCCTCAGAGGTCCTACCACTTCGGTTAGGACCTCTTTCCCGAAGCCCTCCTAGCCTGAATGACGTCCCTCAGGTCGCCTTTCTGGCTGGAGGACTTCGATTTCTGAGAGTGTTTCCTCTGTTGCCAAGCTCCAGGAGGAGGGGCTCTAGAGGAAACGCTCTCTCTTTGCTCTGCTCGGTGTGAGGAGCTGGCTGATGGCTGGGGCTGATCTCTTGGCCCCACCCTACTAGATTTAGACTTCGCCTTACGGGGGAGGTACTGCTGGAACGCCGCAGATTGTTTCTTCGCCTCCTGAAACCTGTCGACGACTGATGTAACGGCGTCACCGAACAGGCCAGAAGGCGAAAGCGGCGCATCCAGCAGAAAGGATCTATCTTTTTCCTTCATACCAGATAGATTTAGCCACAGATGTCTCTCCGTGGCCACCATAGCTGCCATAGAGCGGCCAATGGCGCGGGCCGTCTCTTTTGTGGCCCGGAGAGACAGATCTGTGGCTCTTCTCAACTCCGCAATATCCTCAGGAGTTGGCCCCTCCCCCTCATCTAAATCTTTCAGGAGGTCGGCCTGGTATGCCTGCAAGAGTGCCATAGAGTGCAGACATGAACCAGCCCGACCTGCCGCCATGTAAGCCCTGCCTATTAATGCAGATGTATCTCTGCAGGGCTTACTAGGCAGCGCCGGGGTTTTTAGGGAAGATGCAGACTCAGGGGAAAGATAACCCGCTAGAGCCTCCTCCACTTTAGGCATCTTCCCATAACCCAAATCCCGTGCCCCCACTACATTGCTGTAATCCACCACACTGGGATTGGAGACACGGGATGAGTGCGGTTTATCCCACGATCTCGAGATCTCTTTGTGGAGATCGGGGAAAAACGGCAAACCCCGGCGCTGAGGTTGTGATCTGTGCTGCAGGAAACGCTCATCAAGCTTGCTTCTCACTTGCGTTCCCTGCTCATCATGTGGCCAGCTAATGTTGGGTCTGGCCACAGCACGAGTCACAACCTCTACCAGCTCCTCATAACCTTGGCCGTGAACTGGCGCCCCCTCAAGAGCTGCTCGTGCATGCTGCGCTCCCAAACAATTCACACATAAAGCATGTGTGTCCCCACCCGTGATAGAACGAGGGCAAGGGTGCACACAAGCTTTAAATTGTTCGCTGGCCATTTAATCAAACTTTCTGTGACAAACAACACCAAATAAGACAGACAGTTTTCAACATAGAGCGCTTGCTGAAGAGCGAAAAGCTAGTGTGTGTATGCCGGCGTCGCTTTTATGCATCCGGTTATGCCGTCACATGTTACGTCATGACGCAACACCAATCAGGATTGGAATAGTTTCATTCATACTTCAGAGGCGCACGCTAAGAGAGCGTCCCCAAAGAGTCGATTCTCGACGCAGTGTAGAGTTCCCTCGAAAGGGAACTCATCTTTAATGTTTCACAGTCTAATTTTCATCCAAATAAAAATGTGATTTTTGTGGAACAACTCATCTTTAATGTTACACAGTCAAATTTTCCTCCAAATATAAATGTGATGTTTGTGAAAAAACTCATATTTAATGTTACACAGTCTAATTTTCATCCAAATAAAAATGTGATTTTGTGGAACAACTCATCTTTAATGTTACACAGTCTAATTTTCCTCAAAATATAAATGTGATGTTTGTGAAAAAACTCATATTTAATGTTACACAGTCTAATTTTCATCCAAATAAAAATGTGATGTTTGTGAAAAACTCATCTTTAATGTTACACAGTCTAATTTTCATCCAAATATAAATGTGATTTTTGTGGAAAAACTCATCTTTAATGTTACACAGTCTAATTTTCCTCCAAATATAAATGTGATTTTTGTGAAAAACTCATCTTTAATGTTACACAGTCAAATTTTCCTCCAAATATAAATGTGATGTTTGTGAAAAAACTCATATTTAATGTTACACAGTCTAATTTTCATCCAAATAAAAATGTGATTTTTGTGAAAAACTCATCTTTAATGTTACACAGTCAAATTTTCCTCCAAATAAAAATGTGATTTTTGTGGAACAACTCATCTTTAATGTTACACAGTCTAATTTTCATCCAAATAAAAATGTGATTTTTGTGAAAAACTCATCTTTAATGTTACACAGTCTAATTTTCCTCCAAATATAAATGTGATGTTTGTGAAAAAACTCATATTTAATGTTACACAGTCTAATTTTCATCCAAATAAAAATGTGATGTTTGTGAAAATCTCATCTTTAATGTTACACAGTCTAATTTTCATCCAAATATAAATGTGATTTTTGTGGAAAAACTCATCTTTAATGTTACACAGTCTAATTTTCCTCCAAATAAAAATGTGATTTTTGTGGAACAACTCATCTTTAATGTTACATAGTCAAATTTTCCTCCAAATATAAATGTGATTTGTGTGGAAAAACTCATCTTTAATGTTACACAGTCTAATTTTCATCCAAATAAAAATGTGATGTTTGTGAAAATCTCATCTTTAATGTTACACAGTCTAATTTTCATCCAAATATAAATGTGATTTTTGTGGAAAAACTCATCTTTAATGTTTCACAGTCTAATTTTCCTCAAAATATAAATGTGATGTTTGTGAAAAAACTCATATTTAATGTTTCACAGTCTAATTTTCATCCAAATATAAATGTGATTTTTGTGGAAAAACTCATCTTTAATGTTACACAGTCTAATTTTCCTCCAAATATAAATGTGATTTTTGTGGAAAAACTCATCTTTAATGTTACACAGTCTAATTTTCCTCCAAATAAAAATGTGATTTTTGTGGAACAACTCATCTTTAATGTTACATAGTCAAATTTTCCTCCAAATATAAATGTGATTTTTGTGGAAAAACTCATCTTTAATGTTACACAGTCTAATTTTCCTCCAAATATAAATGTGATTTTTGTGGAAAAACTCATCTTTAATGTTACACAGTCTAATTTTCCTCCAAATATAAATGTGATTTTTGTGGAACAACTCATCTTTAATGTTACAATGTCTAATTTTCATCCAAATAAAAATGTGATGTTTGTGAAAAACTCATCTTTAATGTTACACAGTCTAATTTTCATCCAAATATAAATGTGATGTTTGTGAAAAACTCATCTTTAATGTTACACAGTCTAATTTTCCTCCAAATAAAAATGTGATTTTTGTGGAAAAACTCATCTTTAATGTTACATAGTCAAATTTTCCTCCAAATAAAAATGTGATGTTTGTGAAAAACTCATCTTTAATGTTACACAGTCTAATTTTCATCCAAATATAAATGTGATGTTTGTGAAAAACTCATCTTTAATGTTACACAGTCTAATTTTCCTCCAAATAAAAATGTGATTTTTGTGGAAAAACTCATCTTTAATGTTACATAGTCAAATTTTCCTCCAAATATAAATGTGATTTTTGTGGAACAACTCATCTTTAATGTTTCACAGTCTAATTTTCCTCCAAATAAAAATGTGATTTTTTGTGGAACAACTCATCTTTAATCTTACACAGTCTAATTTTCATCCAAATAAAAATGTGATTTTTGTGGAACAACTCATCTTTAATCTTACACAGTCTAATTTTCATCCAAATAAAAATGTGATGTTTGTGGAACAACTCATCTTTAATGTTACACAGTCTAATTTTCCTCCAAATAAAAATTTGATGTTTGTGGAACAACTCATCTTTAATGTTACACAGTCTAATTTTCCTCCAAATAAAAATGTGATGTTTGTGGAACAACTCATCTTTAATGTTACACAGTCAAATTTTCCTCCAAATAAAAATGTGATTTTTGTGGAAAAACTCATCTTTAATGTTACATAGTCAAATTTTCCTCCAAATATAAATGTGATTTTTGTGGAACAACTCATCTTTAATGTTTCACAGTCTAATTTTCATCCAAATAAAAATGTGATGTTTGTGGAACAACTCATCTTTAATGTTACACAGTCAAATTTTCCTCCAAATAAAAATGTGATGTTTGTGGAACAACTCATCTTTAATGTTACACAGTCTAATTTTCATCCAAATAAAAATTTGATGTTTGTGGAAAAACTCATCTTTAATGTTACATAGTCAAATTTTCCTCCAAATATAAATGTGATTTTTGTGGAACAACTCATCTTTAATGTTTCACAGTCAAATTTTCCTCCAAATAAAAATGTGATTTTTGTGGAACAACTCATCTTTAATCTTACACGGTCTAATTTTCCTCAAAATATAAATGTGATGTTTGTGAAAAAACTCATATTTAATGTTACACAGTCTAATTTTCATCCAAATAAAAATGTGTAATAAAATCAGCGTACCTGTTTCTCACACTGGCCGTAGTCTGGGCCGTGGTCGACCTGGAAGAACGACATCTCTCCTCGGTTCTTGGCCATCTCGATCAGACTCATGCCGGTGCGGACCGTAGAGTTACGGGCGTGCACAAACACCATCACCTAAAACACACACATCGGGTTAGGGTGCGTCTGGGCTTTGGAAATCAACAGACTGAGTCAACTGAACCTCATAAATGCCTGAACTCAGGCTCTCTACATTAATGGCCGGCAGAAACTGAGTTTTTAATGGCCAATGTTTATATCCCCACACTATTTCATTTAAAGATAGCAAAAACACATGCATAACAATTGTAGAAACTACCTATTTTACATAATTACTATGTGTATAATTTAAATGTGTTGTATTATTAGGGCTTGCATTTTTATGGGCTGAAATTGAACATGGTTTCATATTTAAGCTGCAAATATTTCAATTCAAAAGATTTCACACACATTTTCATTATTGAAAATTCAATAATCCTGTTTCAGTAGAGTTTCAAACTGTTTCAGTAGTAGAACTGTTTCAACAACAGCATCAAGACTAAAAAAAAATTAAATAAAAAAAAAGGAGTAAACTATGAGGAGTAACTAAAAGGAGTAACTAAAATGAGTAAACCACTTATATAAACTTTAAGTGGATCAAAATTGAGAAATACAGACTATGGCTTTATTTTAATTAGTAGCATCTCTGATTTCAAGCAGATTTATATATTGTGATTTTGTTTTATTATTGTAGAGAAAATTACTAAAATAAAAATATTGGTTGAATCCTGTGGTAAAGATTTTGGTAAAGCTATCTCTAGGTAGTTTAAACAGGGAGCTGCTAAAAAGTCAATACATAATGCTTTAATTCATTCAAATACCCACCTTGCCAATTATAAAAATTAATAATATAATTGAATAATAAAAAAGATAATCCTATATCTCAGCAGATTTCTGGCAGTGCACTGAACTGCTTATCCATACTGTACATTTCAGTACTGAATGAAACAAAAATGAATAAGAAACATTTAGTGAACTTAGGGACATTCTTAGCCAATGCAGTAGTGCTGGGTCAATGTTGTGCTGGGTCAATTTTGCATTTAGAGAGTTTAGGCATTGACATTTACAGTAGAGGCATCCCTTTACCTCAGTACAGATACAACGTTATCAAAACGATTTAAATTCGCATGGATCCGCGGAAACGACTGAAGATTCTGTATTATGCTGCCAGCAAGTCATTTGAAGAGGTCAATTTGTAAAGAAAGGCATTCAAACGTGCATACCAATAGACTTAACACGTAATACCCACCGGTTTCACAGAATCACGTTTTTAAAAATTCTTAAAAGACTCGCACCTTGGAAGCTATTTGAAGGTTTGCGTTCTCGAGACACCAGACACTGCTGTTGTGCGAGTGAGCGTTAAGTTAATAACTAATGATCTTTGCAACGGAAGTGAATCAATCAAAACTAACTTTAGCTGGACAATAACTTTATTCTAGAGCTGCTGTAAAGCCAAAACTCTGTTACATTAATGTCCTATTATCACTGTAAAGCTGCTCTGAAACGATCTGTATTGTTAAAAGCGCTGTATAAATGAAGGTGACTGACTATCGTTTTGCATGGCACAGTGAACAGCACATCTAGATCTGGCCTGTAACTCCTGGATTGGGCAGAAACAGCATCACATGTGCAGAAGGGCAGAGTGTCTGTGTGTGTATCAGTCAAAGGACAAAAGAGGGTTGTAATTTTCCTATTACACTCAGGCTGCCCTTGCAAAGTAGTCAATACCTCAGACAAAAACAATCAATAATAGAAATACAAGACAGTTATGAGATGGTAAAAAGACTCTCTCTCTCATTCCCCTCTCTCTCTCTCTCTCTCCTCACCGTCCTCTCACTGAATGTACTGATGGTGTGGGAAAATAAAATAAATCTGACACACTGTTCTCGACTTAACACATAATATTCAAACATTAACTCTCTACAGAGAGACACTTTCCACCACAATAACACTGTGAATGTAACACAAAAGCACAACTCATTTGGAAACAATTGAGACCTTAAAGATGACACAAACATGAAGTTCCTAATGAACCCCGATTGTTAGTCAATGGAGAGTCAGTCTCATTCTAGAGATCATTTTATTGGACAGAAATTTGAAGATGAGCTCCTGAAGATGAGCCGTCAGGCACTAAACACATCAGTAAATGTGCGATGTCAAGTATAAGAACACATCCGATTTGAGGATTATTAGCAAAGTTTAACCATCATAGAGTGAAAGTTTTTTGCATGTGTTTTTTAGTCGAGTCAGGCACACACACACACGCACGCACACACACATGCGCACACACACACACACACACACACACACACACACACACACACACACACACACACGCGCGCGCAGACAGCATGTGAACGCCGAATTCAGTTCTCTTCTCTTTCTTAAACAAACACGTGCATGCAAAATGAAGTCAAAACGCCCGTCCGGGCGAGTGTCCTCGTAAACGCAGTCGGTTGTGTGTTGTAAACAGAAAGAAAATGGATGCGTGTCATTTATATTAGGCCTGTGCATTCATCTTAAAGGGACAGCAGCTTAATGTACACACAGCTGTCTGCGTCACCAATCGTGATTCGATCAAACAACAGGAGAGACAATGACTTTTGTAGCTTTAACAAAGATACATTGTATTAATTAAGTAATTATATTAATTATATTTAATTTATACTGTGAAGACTGCTATTTTACATTTGGGTATTTAATTTATGTACCTGAATACTGTTAGATTTACCTGAAAAAAATAAAACACTGCTTATTTCAATTGTATCTTTCTTCTATTGTATTTATCTGTGCTTGTAATTTCTTTATTATTTTCTATGCAGATTCACTCCATTACAAATTCACCACAATAATTCTAGAACTATTCAAATCCTCTGGTGAAATTGTTTTTATATCGCAATATATAGCACAGAAAAAGTAAATATTGCAATGTTAGTTTTTTCCAATATTTCAGAATACAACTTTTAAAAGATAATTGTGACTTTATTTCTCAGAATTGCGAGATATAAAGTCAGAATTGCGAGATATAAAGTCAGAATTGCGAGATATAAAGTCAGAATTGCGAGATATAATGTCAAAATTGCGAGATATAAAGTCAGAATTGCGAGATATAAAGTCAGAATTGGGAGATATAAAGTGAGTATTGCGAGATATAAAGTCAGAATTGCGAGATATAATGTCAGAATTGCGAGATATAAAGACAGAATTGCGAGATATAAAGTCAGAATTGCGAGATATAATGTCAGAATTGCGAGATATAAAGTCAGAACTGCGAGATATAAAGTCAGAATTGCGAGATATAAAGTCAGTATTGCGAGATATAAAGTCAGAATTGCGAGATATAATGTCAGAATTGCGAGATATAAAGTCAGAATTGCGAGATATAATGTCAAAATTGCGAGATATAAAGTCAGTATTGCGAGATATAAAGTCAGAATTGCGAGATATAAAGTCAGTATTGCGAGATATAAAGTCAGAATTGCGAGATATAATGTCAGAATTGCGAGATATAAAGTGAGTATTGCGAGATATAAAGTCAGAATTGCGAGATATAATGTCAGAATTGCGAGATATAAAGTCAGAATTGCGAGATATAAAGTCAGAATTGCGAGATATAATGTCAGTATTGCGAGATTTAAAGTCAGAATTGCGAGATATAATGTCAGAATTGCGAGATATAAAGTCAGAATTGCGAGATATAAAGTCAGAATTGCGAGATATAAAGTCAGAATTGCGAGATATAAAGTCAGTATTGCGAGATATAAAGTCAGAATTGTCAGATATAATGTCAGAATTGCGAGATATAATGTCAGAATTGCGAGATATAAAGTCAGAATCCCGAGATATAAAGTCAGAATTGCGAGATATAATGTCAAAATTGCGAGATATAAAGTCAGAATTGCGAGATATAAAGTCAGAATTGCGAGATATAATGTCAGAATTGCGAGATATAATGTCAGAATTGCGAGATATAAAGTCAGAATTGCGAGATATAAAGTCAGAATTGCGAGATATAATGTCAGAATTGCGAGATATAAAGTCAGAATTGCGAGATATAAAGTCAGAATTGCGAGATATAATGTCAAAATTGCGAGATATAAAGTCAGAATTGCGAGATATAATGTCGTAATTGCGAGATATAAAGTCAGAATTGCGAGAGAAAAAAACTAAGAATTCTGACTTTTTATCTCGCAATTCTGACTTTATAACACATAATTGTGAGTTTATATCACGCAATTCTGATATATTTTCTCATAATTGTGAGATATAAACTCGCAATTGCGAGAAAACATCAACAAAATGAGAGGTGATGTTGAGATATTGAAAGTAATGTATGCGTTTAACTAAATGAACTGTTTAGTTCTTTAGAAGACATGCTAACCCACACGCCTGGCTCTGCGCGGATGTCTGAGCGCTGTTCTTCTGTGTGTTTTGGGCTGTATTCTGCCACGGTCAGTACCTGGACACACAGCCAGCGCTCTGGCATTCATCACAATTGTTTGGGCCTGTGGATAATTGGTAGCTAATTAATTCATGATTGCTAATTTAAGAACAGCCTTCCAAAAAACACAAACATGTCCTTGACCACCTGCCAATATGTTTCTCACCAGCGCTCGCCGCAATCTGCTCTTCTCAGAGCACAGAGAGAGAGAGAGTGTGTGTGTGTGTGTGTGTGTGTGTGTGTGTGTGTGTGTGTGACTCTTCAGAAAACAGATTTAATGAGCTGTTCGCGGTGACAAGAGGAACAGTCATAAAATGACAATAAATGACAATGAAGGGCAAAGAGAGGCATGAAGGATGTATCTGACTGTACTGTACTTCAGTGCTCTTTTCAATAATCCCTTCAGGCCACAGGGTGTTTTATTGTTGATCCTACAGAAATACCTCTTTTACTGATATAACTCCCATACTGGAGCATATAAGGCCGAGTTTTAAGGAAGATGCTGCATTTCTAGTATTTGTCAAAACCAATAGATACTGGCTTCGAGGGCTGGGAATTAATGGGGACTTGGTTCAAAAATGCCCCCAAAATTTCTGCTTTGAGGGTCAATTGCCCACACACTAAATTTATTTTGACTGTCAAAATAAGCCGTCTGTGGATAAGAAGCAAGGACTCGTGGGATGTCGTCCTGCAGATCTTCACAGACAGAGTGGAAGGAGACATTTAACACGACAGTCATTCATGACACTATATTCAACAAAACACCAGCTCGTTCCACGCGTCCCACATCATCACACCAGCTCCACGGCATTACACATGCAGATCTTTCCAGTGTCACTTTGCAATGCGATCAAGAGTTTACATGTTCTCAATTCTTCTCAATCCGGATATAATTCTTTCTGGTTGGCTTTTTTATTCTGACTGTGCTACTAGTCCGATTACAAAACGGATTATTAGGGTCCATGTAAACGACGCTATTGTGAAGCTGAAATCCTGATTGGTCATTGTAAAAGTGCTGACAAGATGAGCCATATCCATTAAAAAAACAAGTGTTACTACAGCAAATATAGTGTGTGTCTGGAGAGTTTCACAAACCAGCTGCACTTGATCACATTATAAGCCAAGTTGAAATGCTAAAAATGCCAAAAGACAAGCTTTGACTGGATCATAACTGGATCCCTGAAAACCTGTATGGATGTGGTCTGAGATTAGGGCTGCACAATTAATCGAATTTCTAATTGCGATTACGATTACGGATGCCGCGATTACAAAAGAAAATCCACTCTGCGTGTGTGTATTTAGAGCATAATTATGATATGAGAGGCAAATCACGACTACTTCAGAAAACCCAGCACAATATGACATACCAGGCAGTGACGTAAGTATACGCTGAAATAAAAAGTCTTTCACCTCAGAAAAACGGACTTTACTGTCCTGTCAGCCGTTATACTGTGCTCGTAGCGCGCACTCTTCAATTGCACGTGCAAATGCGGCGGCGCGCGCTGTGTATCGCTTCACTGTATAAAGTGCAAAAGAAACTACGAGCATGCAACGTCATTACAATGTAAATTATTGAGTCACGAAAGAAAAGTAAAATACCAATAAATCACGTGTTAGCGCAGAAGGATTTGCACGCAGGTATGATTTTCATTCTTTCATTCTTTCAACAGTTCTTGTTAGTATTGTGTATTTACCATGGTAACTGTCGTTTCCATAACCCAAAAATGCCACTTTATTTTCTCTTTGAGTTATTTTTTATATTATTAAATGACTGTGGTGGCTCATATCATCATTGTATTAACAAAAACTAGTTTGGGACTGCTATTTAATTGCCTTAGCATAGTCCTAATGTTTTTCTAGTCTTTACTATGAGTCATTCTTACAATTTATGTGTATTTTAAGTAAAGGGGGACAGTACTTGTGTGCGTTAACAATTTTTGTGTACACATGTATTATAATATGGCTATATATATTCAATTTAAATTGTGATAATCGTAATTAATAATCGCAATTACAATTTCAAGGGAATAATCGGCAATTATGATTTTTGTCGTAATCGTGCAGCTCTATCTGAGATATGTTTTTTATGCATGTTTGTTTTCTGGTTTCAGAAGAGTTTTACATTTACATGTAAGAGTCCACAATCTGTGCACAATACAGTACACAGTATATATACAATCCCCCCAAGTTAGTGAATTAAATTCTTGTTTTAACGCAAGTCGCTTGGAATTATAATCTGAATTAATGCACCAACACGTTATAAACAAAGCAACAAATTGAATAAAGACATGAAAGATTTGTTTTCCCCCCAGTGTCACTTGTTAAGGGCACGGTGTATCGACTGATGCGCTTGAGAGGAGGACAGACTCAGTCAGGTCAGGAGAACACAGTCGTATTGATTCATCTGAAGGGTTCACAAAATTCACGTGTTATAAAGTAAGCTTAACATATCTTTGGTTATCCCCATCGTTCTGCTGATGGAGTAAAACAACCATGTGTTAAACACACAACAGAATTACAATAACTGTAAAAAAAATAAAAAGCACAGACAGAAAACAATAATGTATGGAGTCCCTAAAGGGTCATGCTGATGGGGAAAAATGAGATGGGAGGAACAATTATACATGTAAATTCTTTTATTTCCATAAAACTTTGGCATTCCACTAAGAAAATATTAATTCACTCACGTATGCATTTCCAAAGAAACCCAGTGTTATCTCCCAAAATGCAAACGATTTGCAAGAAAAAGGAACCTTAATATGGAAACGCAAATCTTGTGAGAGCGAACACAAAAAGTGGCGATGGAAAACTATATTGCAATGCTATGAGAGTGAATGCAAAGTTTCTTTTGGAGAACGCAACACTTTTACGAGAGAATGCAACAGTTCTATGAGCGAACGCTTAGGTTCTCGTGGGATACCACCCGTTTTGCGAGCAAACATTAAGTTTCAGTTACACTTTATTTCGATGGTCCACTTCGGACATACCAACGTTTCTCTGGGAAATGTACACCGCTTTGTGAGCGCACGCAAATGCACTAAAATATTCATTTTCCTCCCATCAAATATGTTTTCCATCACCACAACCCCTCAGGGACTCATCATTCATCCTGAGTTAACAGCCTGTACGTCCACCTCAGAATGCAAACAAAACTTACAACTTCCCAGCAAATGATTGAGAACCTACAATGCACATTTAGCATACGGACTCAGAGTACAAAAAGGTTTTCTAACACCTTCCACAGAACTCTTAAAGAGCCATAATAGAGAGATAACTTCAACAATTGTGCTGTTTCGAATGGATCATTAGTTGCCAAAGATGAACTAACTGACCAACATCGATGAACTTGCAATACAAATGACACAGAAAAGAGATGTAAATCTGCTCTGCACTCTGTTCATCTTTTGTCCATTTGCATGCAACTTGAGTTTGCATATACAGATGCAATCACTCAACCTATTCATCTTGTCAACGTATGCATAAAGATTGAATTCCATCTCTCACCGGCAGTTCTTTATATTTCACCTCTCTCAGACACCACAGAGTATTCCTACAAAGATCCATAGAGACCTCTGCGGCAAATATTATTTATTAGACTTTTTTCATCATTGCAAAGCTGTGAGAAAGCACAGTGTACAGTAACTGCTGCCTCCGTAAGCGTATTAAACTTCCATCTGCCTCGTGTCTGCCAACCGCTGGCCCGACAGGGGGGCTAAGGGGGCATTTCATAAAGAAAATTCAATCCATCATGCTCCCACATGAAATTAATATATGTCACAGCCACTTCTGACAATTTAATATCAAGCTGAGAGAGACGCTCCCCACTGCACTGCCGCTGAGAGAGAGGCCTACCATCTTTTCAGTCACTTCCAGTTTCAACTCACCAAATCGCTTTCCATTTCACTTATAAATGATTTAGCATTAAGTTCTAAATGCAATTTATTGGTGGGAGCACATTAAATCATGAGTCTTTCAAAAGAACGGATTTTCTCCCGAAAATGTGAGGGTAGGACGTAAACCCGGTAACAATAACTAATATTACATATAGGTCCATCTATGAAATCTAACACACACACATACTCATGACCACTCATGACGTCAATTCTGCATTAATGTGTCAAGCTGCTACAGGGCTCAATGACATGACACATTTTTTTTTTACTGAAGAAAAATCACTATATGCACAGCCTCTCAGAATGATTACTTACACCGGCCCCAAAGCATTTAAAGACTTGAGCTAGACTCGTATGAAAGTCACTGCATTAGTTAAAATAAAGTGTCATGTGCAAGAAAAAAAAATGACACAATAGCCTTCCTCAGAACTAACTTCACTCCTTTAGGCCATTTTTGCAATGACATTTATTAGCTATTTTCAGAGGATGCATGACGTCACATTCCCAAGTTCACAGTGTCCTAGAAGAGCAACCACTGGAGAGATCTTCATACTTTGTTTGGGTCAGTCGGGAAATTGCTACGTCTTTACAGCGGTACGTATATTGCTGGTTACACTTTATTGTAAGATGTCCTCCTTACAGTATAAGTATGCACTTAAAGCGGTAGTACATCACTTATTATTATAGTCCCCCTGTGGTGAAAATCCAGCTTTTAATGTTGTTTATACGTCTATGTGGTGTTTTTAATATGCTTTAAGACAAACCATGTTGAATTCATAAGTCGACAGCATTGCTGAGTATTTTCTCCTTAAAACTGCAGTGAACCAAAGACAGTCTCAAAAACACGGTTTGAAATCGCTGGTGTTTCTGACGTCACAAACTACCTTGTAACCAATCAGATCAACGTGTGATCGCCAACGAGTGGATCTCTGAGCGAGTGAGTGAGTGGAGGCGGGGCTCATTTGCATATTCATAGAACCACGAATACTAAATGAGGCAAGAGTGTCGAGTTACATTCAAGCTATTTTAAGGCATGAAGATTTTTTTTTTCCAAGGAAAATGTCATAGTCATTTTGGTGATCAAAGAAGAGTTTTAAGGGATACAATTATTGGCTACTTACAAAAATCTGTTATTAAGCAAACACATAAGACATCGCTGTTCAAAACTGTCTTATTACCTTTCCCCAAATTGCAACGGTATGCTAATACAAATGACTTATAATTTGAGCTGTCGGGTCCGATTCATGGGAAATGTCAGTTTGGGGTCATTCATCTTTGAGTGGTTACATCACGCTCGTAAACAGAAAGCAGCGGCTATATACTATATAGCGTGTACTGAGGATGCAGTTGCTTATACATTTTTAATGTTGATGGCTGCTTTAAATCTAGAAAGCTCTGAACAGAAATCATCGTTGACATCTGGAGAGTCGCCTGTTGTCAAAACCAAAAAACCTTGAACTGTGAAGAACCTGCAGTCCACAAGGGAAAGCAACAAAGCCCATGCTAAATGGAGAGTATATATCGGCATGGCTTTTGAGAAGTGCCGACAACTCAGAGATCTGAAGATACTGAAGACCGACGCAGAGACAACGTTTTTCCTGCTGAACAGGCAAGACATTTCAGTGGCTCAAGAGGTAGCTATATCACTTTAAATGTGTGATCTAATCGGAGTTAGATATAAAAGTTATGAGATTGTCATAACATGATTTATTTGAAAACATTTACGTTCTCATTTGGTCAGAACAATGAGACAACGATTCCCTGCCATTCACAAGTTTTTCCATCAATCCCTGTTTTATACACTGGCACTGTTAAGCATCTTCTGACACAGCACAGCATCTCCGGATCAAATACCAAAGGAAGATGATGATCTGCGTAAACCAGAAGGAAGGGATAGAAGTTGCTTATGCACAAGTAAGCTAACATGATCATTAAACATTCAACGGAAAAACTGTCTAACGTTATCGAATGAAATGTTGAACTGTAGGTCTCGGGCTGTGTAGTTTTGGGGATGTTGATGGACTCGATCTACTCCGTGTTTTGATGATCGTTCTGAATCCCATCCAGATGAAGTCTTTTACACAAACACGATTTCTAAACCAATGGACAGTGTAAGATTAGATTAGACCATATATACTGCACTTTTGTCCCGGACCAGGACATGCAGTTAAATGTCTAACCTGGCTTTTACAGCAAGAAAGAATACGGACCGCATCTAAAAACGTCCCAAAAAACACAAATAAATCAAGCAGAAGCCGTGAGCTGGAGATGCACAGAGCATTTGCAGGGTGGGAGGTTATGCGGTGGTAAGAGTGGGGTTGTTTGGAGATTTATGAGATTTGGAAATTGAGTTCAGGATAAGGCACAGGGCACAATATACCACAGCACAGCAAAGCCTGTGACCTTCAGCGCTGGAATACAGGAACGATGATTTTCAATTAAACCGCTAAACCTTCCCAAGAAGGCCTTGCTCACAGCCTTTCATTGTGTTTCTCCTTGAGTAGACACTTCCTGAACATACTCGAGAAGACAAATGATGATCAGGAGCAGAGATCAACGACAGCGATACATTCAGCATGTGGACATGCGTAGATGAGGGACACGAGGCTCTTCTCTCACATCCTCCACAATTAGGGCACAACGTCCCATACTGTTAACACTCAGTCCCCTGGACACTAACACCACCGACACATTTCTCACTTACTGCTATTTTTAGTTACTGAACCAATCAACAGATTACATCCAGCAATGGCCAGGTGTGATGTGTGTTGACTTCTGTAGAATTGAGAACTGTATTGGGGGTTTGTGGAATGGACTTGGGAAGATTAGGATTTATAGATAGAGGTTGGGGGTTTAAGGGGAAACATTATATGGCATAAACTTTATGGACTATTGTATTACTTTTATGTGATTTTTGGAGCTTGACAGTTACAATCACCATCCTCTCATCCCTCATCCTGCTGTTTCACAAATGAAACAAGTTGGTTTCCATTCTATCTATTCTATTTCCACACTATTCCATTCATGATGTTCCTGCAAAGCAAATCTCACTAATTAATTCTGGGACACTGTGCAAGACATTTTGCAGTTTTATTTATTTATTATAATTTTTTCTTGCAACAATGGAAAAATGAATGCCAACTTACAAAAAAATCTCATTCAGTTTAAGTTAAACAAGGAAATGTTATTCCATGCTGTAAACTACAAATCCGTTTATATGCCATTAAAAATAACATTCTGGAGAGAATTACAACATAAATTGCTTAATATTAAAGTCCCCCTGTAGTCAATATTGGGCCGCTAAACCTATATTGCATCCCTTTGATCACCAAAATGACTAGGACATTTTCCTTAAAAAATAAATAAATCTTCATGCTTCAATAGTTTGAATGTAACTCGACACTCTTGCCTCATTTAGTATACGCGGTTCTATGAATATGCAAATAAGCCCCGCCTCCACTCACTCACTCAGCTCAGAGATCCACTCGTTGACGATCACACGTTGATCTGATTGGTTACAAGGTAGTTTGTGACGTCAGAAACACCAGCGATTTCAAACCGTGTTTTTGAGACTGTCTTTGGTTCACTGCAGTTTTAAGGAGAAAATACTCAGCAATGCTGTCGACTTATGAATTCACACATGGTTTGTCTTAAAACGTGTTAAAAACACCACATAGACGTATAAACAACATTAAAAGCTTGATTTTCACCACAGGAGAACTAGATGAACAACACAGTGAGTGCTCTTTCTTATCTCAGCAAGTTATCTGTGGTGAAAGTGCATGCGCTGGGTTTATCTGGGTTCACGTAACCATTCAGGCTCGGAGTCGGCAGGCCGAGAACCAGCGTATGGTATGTGCACACATACAAGTCATAAATTATAGGGAAGTTGCTGACCGCTAAAATTACCCTCTTGGCGCGACAGGATTTAGTGACAGATCACATGCGATCCACTCCTATTGGTTGTCGCTCACAAAAGCCGCTCTTTATTTGCATAAGGTTAAAAAAGGTCAGTCGCTGGAAACCGCCAGCTCTAAATTGAAATGGATGGCATGGTTTCCCACAGCACTTTGTAACTAAGGCGGCCGCCTAAGCAACACACGCCTGCCGCCTTAAAGGAGAACTCCGGCGCAAAATAAACCTGGGGTGTAATAACACATTGGTACCGAGTCGACTGTTCTCTGGGATTTGTTTTCATGATAATCGTTTTCAAAACAGTTTTCAAAACAGTCTCGACCAGTTGAACCACGAACGCTGTCTTAGCACGGCGTTAGAGGTTCGACTGGTCGAGGCTGTTACCCAAAGATGGCTCCTGCATGTATACGCGATGGTACTGTCTTTATAAAGTATATTGCTTTGAAAAGTATAGCAAGTATACTGTTTGTGCAAACAAAATGCAGGCTGATATCCAGCAGTGTTTTTAATGTTCGTGCAATCTTTCCCGAATATCCACACGATTTCAAATGTGAGATTGATTTTATACAACAGTTAAAAACAAAACAAAAGGGTAACATTGAGTGATTTACAACATTTAAAACAGTATAGTCAGGCAGTATATTCAGTATAACAGTATAGTCAGTATAGTTCAATGGAAAAGGTGTGACTGCAGTCTAAGTGGAAAAGGGGTACGGCACTCTAAAAAATTGGAGAACCACGGAACTGGTTCATGTTTTTTCACTGAGGAAATTTGCCAGGAAATTAAGGCAAATGTATAAATGGAGCAAGAGGTTACAAAGTTATCTCTAAATCAGGGTTATACAGCAACTGGAATGAGTACGATCACAATCTAACCTCTTTTGTGTCCTTGAACCCCACATTTCAGTCGTAATATATATTAAACATTCTGTTCAATGACAAAAAAACTTCAACATTACCTGGTGACCTGCTCTGATCTGCTCCAGGACCTTTTCATAACAAACCTCCTCCATGTCATGCAGCTGCTGAATCTGTGACGAGAACATAACAATTAGAAAGACTGAAATATGATTCAAAAAGCCATTGTATTTGGCACTGCATGATATTTCTTGGCTGCTGGGTACCTTATTTGTAGTCTTGATGCCAACAAAGCTCTGGCCAAGTGGAACAGGACGGAAACGACTGTCAAAGTAGAACAATCCAATGAAAGGGTTCACATGCAGGAAAGACGCCACATCCAAGTAATTTGGCAGAGTTGCAGAGAGGCCAAGTATGCGAATCATACTCTGGGTCGACTCCACCTAGAGAAAGATGAATACAGGGTTTGGAGAGCGGTTTTCTTTCTCCTAGAGTACAGTATCAAACAGCTGTGATCATACCAGATCTTTCTTTCACAAACCAGGTGTCAGCACACGAGCAGCTGGCTTCTAAAGGCACATTCACATTCACCATTGTTGGGCGAATTTGCACTGGAAAAATCCACAAATTTCAATGGGAATCTACATGATATGGAATTGTATAGGGTGAAAGATTTCCCAATGCAGATTTCACATGAGTTTTTCGAGGACTTTCGCCACAGTGACCAGCAGAAAGTTGCTTGATTAGAGAGTGACTTCTGTGTGAGCTGTGATTCACACACTATTGACAATGGACCTTTCGGATCACACAATTTCACACACATTTCGCTATTGTGACCACACCGGGAGGCTGCATAAGTGAAAATCATCCATAAGTGACATCATTCAAAACATTAAACAATCAGCAAAAAAGGGGTCCTTGATTATAATTTAACTTTTTAACTTTAGCTAGTGTGTAATGTTGCTGTTTGAGCATAAACAACATCTGAAAAGTTACGACGCTCAAAGTTCAATGCAAAGGGAGATATTTTATTTTACAGAAATCGTTTTTTAAGGACTACAACAAACGGGTGTTAGGGACTATAATGAGCTTCTTCCTGGTTTGGTGACATCACAAACCCTAACATTTACATAAACCCCGCCCCCGGGAACACACAACACAAGGGGGGTGAGGCCATGTTGGGCTTCTTTAGAGAAGAGGAAGAGTTGTTGTCGCTGTTTTTTACACCCCAGAAACAGTTTGTCCTAAGGCTGACGAACTTAGAGAGGTTGAAATGTATTTTTAACACTGTTCCTGAACATTATAACCTCAACGTTTGTCTGTGCGCTGCACATTTTACGGATAACAGCTTCCAGAAGAGAGTACAATGCAGGCTATACACACAAAAGCTTCTCCTGAAAGACGGAGCCGTTCCCATTTTGTAGGGACAGTCTGTTGTTTGTGGATTAAGTATGTCTTATTATTTGTAGTTGTATTTTCTATTAACGGTTTCAATTATAAGCTTTATGCAGTTGCTTTGATAGCTATGATGTAAAGCTTTGCCTACGCTAGCTCGCTAACTAACATTACAGTATTGATGTAGTGTTTACTGTAGATTTTGTAATCTCTCGCTTGTAAGACTGTTCACCGCCCCTTAGGAAAATTAAACATCATTTTGTGATCGATTACTGTTTTTATTTCCATCGTTTTCTGACAAATATGATTAAATGGTGGATAACATTATATCGATAAGAAAACAAAAAACAAAAACATACCACTCTAAAACGTCCTGTGAAATCTGTGCTTGCAAAGTCCGTGCTTGAAATTCGTTCAGCACAATCCTCTTGTTTGTTTACAATAGTCAGGGTCTGAATCGGCTTGAAATGGTTTGAAATTGACGCAATCGTTAATATTTACATCTGAGTAGAGCTTATGGTTATGAAAAAGTTTTGACATTTCCCTTGTGTTTAGGGCTGCCAATCACAACACACAGGGCAAGCTAACCAATCACAACACATTTTGTATTCCGAAAGGAGTGGCTTCATCCAAAACGACACGTTCAACCACACTGGGGAGAGAGGAACTGTAATAATGTAAAATATGTGAAAAATAATGCGTTTTTTGAACAATCAAGCATGAAAACAAATTCTAGAACCACACAAAAACAAAATCAAGACTTCGTAAAAGGGCATAATAGGACCACTTTAAAAAAAAGAAAAGAAAAAAGCAGAAACTCCTTAAGGTATCTTTGAAAAAAAAAATGATGTTAGAATGTTGCCAATTCAAACTATTCAAAATATGAGTAAAATCTACAATAGTATATTAATGATACTAAAAATAACTGTTATGGCTATGATGTCAAAACTTGCTACGGCAGCTGGTTCCAGGTTTCAGAGCGAAGCAATTTTTACAGGTAAAATATGTTCTTATTTATATCCAACACTTCAATTATATAATGAAGTGCAGATGAGAATATCTGACAACCGTCACGGTAATACTACTTTTGACAAGTCTCACACTGCCAGATGTGCTATTGTGAAGTTTTGAAAAATAACCAACTCCAAACTAATGACAGTCAGAGCGTCTGAGACCGAGATACCGGCGGTGAGGCTGACAGGGAAGATTGGTAAGGCCTTTAATATGATGCAGTATCTGTCTGTCCGGGTAATCTAGATATCACACCGCTAGTCCCCATTTGTGGCTACAAAGAGTGATGAAAATCCTTCTCGGGCTCAGTGAGCGCTCAGGTCACCTCCGCTAGAGCTGCTGATCGCTCGTGTTATACACATATTCTACTGTTATGTTAGGGATCAACTAAAGCTGAACTGAGGCAAAAGCACTTATTTCAAACACACAGCATTATGAAACGACTCGAATGGAAAAAAGAATACTGTTTTGAGTCAAGCTTTCCCTTACTGTAAAATACTGAGATTCAACAGTGATCGTTAGACTGCTTTTGACACACGGCTTGGTACTGCATGGATTTTACATTATGCTCTAAGAAAATAAAAACACATTAATAGATCTCAGGTCCATAAATAATACAACTACTGTTTGTTTAAGTTTGGGGTTGTAGGTTTTTTTTGTTTAGTTTTTTTGGAGGGGGGTGCATTAAATTGATCCCAAGTAACATACGTATCATATTTTCCACAAAAATATTAATCAGCACGACTGTTTTGCATATTGATAGTAATCAGAAATGTTTCTTGAGCATGCTGAAAATTCAGCTTTGATCACAGGAATACATTATATTTTTAAATATATTAAAATACAAAAAAAAGTTATATTAAATTGTAATAATATTTCACAATATTTTCAGTATTTTTGATCAAATAAATGCAGCCTTTGTGAGCAACTCCAACTTTTTCATTATAGTGTATATTTGCATTCCTCAGAGTAAAAATGTGACTATTTCTCATAAATGTGACTTTATATATACCAATTGTGACTTTAAATCTTGCAATCAATGTTGTCCTTATTTTCAGTAAATGTGACTTTATTCGGTTACACTTTATTTTAAGGTGACAGTTACATTTTACTTACTCAAAAAAAAACCTCAGTAATATTAATTAACAACATGTACTTACAATAGAGTTACTGTTAGGGTTTGGTTTATTAATTATTACTAGTAATTATGCCTAATTTACTGTTATTACTATAGTAAGTACATATAGTAACAGTACTTATGTTACTTATATAGTAACATGTAACTACATCACCTTAAAATAAAGTGTTACTCTTTATTTCTCATTTCTGTGGCTTTAATTCTTGTAATTGTGACTTTAAGGCTCACAAGTGCAACTTTATATCCCACGGTTTGACTTAACTATTTTGTAGTTTAGACTCAATTTTTTTTTTTCACTGGGTTTTTTACTCTGCAGCAGAAAGATACAATACAAACAAAGAGGAACGTTACAACTCAGTGATAGTAAACTTAGTTTGTGAGCTTGTTCAAATCACTAACTACGAGCAGTGATAACACTGATGCTTGCCTTAGAAAACACAACTGAGAGGATAATAAACTCTAGCTCTTCTCTGGAGCTCAGAGACACTGAGTTACATCTACAGTTGCTGGATGTAAACACGTTTCTGGGCAGGAGCTTATAATGATGCTGGCCCGTGGCAGGCAGAAGGTCTCACCCTCGTGTGTGGTCACCCGAGGACAACTCGATCTGTTGTGCTGCTTTACTGATACCTCCTTTATAGTCTGAACACGGGTTCACTTCACAGTGTCTGGCACAAACTGGCACATGACAGTAGACCTGCCTGCAGCTCGCCAATGGGTGTCTCTCGTGCTTCAGGTGACATTTGAGGCATCATGAAACACTGAAATCTGACTTTGCAATGGCTTTATTTTATTTATTTTTTTAGAGATCTCAGCTTTTCAGAACCTTTCGGAAAAAAAAAGTGAAAGAGCAGTAATTATTCCACCTGGACCTCATTGGCTAAACGAGCTTCTATAAATGATTTGCAAGTGATTGGTGACGGGGTCGAAATGCACAGTGAATATTGAATGTGGTTCTCACGAGCCGTGCGCAATAATACTAGTGGCAAGATTACAAAAAAAAACAATCCAAAATATTATTAAACAATATAAATAAATAAAAATTATTTACAAAGTATACACATAGACTACCAGTCAAAAGTTTGGAAAATTAAGATAAAAAAAATAATAATAATATATATATATATATATATATATATATATATATATATTATGGTCACTTTTGTTATTACATTTGCAAATAACTTTTCTATTGTAGCACATTTTAAAAATTCCTGAGATCAAAGCTGAATGTTCAGCATCATTACTCCAGTATTTGGTGTCACATGATCCTTCAGAAATCAATACGCTGATTTTGACATAAAAGGGGAGTAAATTATGACTGAATTTTCAATTTTTGTGTGAATGATTCCTTTAAACCTGTTAAGAGATTCTGTGAAGAGAGACGTGTATGTAAACGACAGACAGACGGATATACAGGTCCTTCTCAAAAAATTAGCAAGTTTATTATTTTCCATAATGTAATGATACAAATTAAACTTTCATATATTTTAGATTCATTGCACACCAACTGAAATATTTCAGGTCTTTTATTGTTTTAATACTGATGATTTTGGCATACAGCTCATGAAAACCCAAAATTCCTATCTCAAAAAATTAGCATATCATGAAAAGGGTCTCTAAACGAGCTATTAACCTAATCATCTGAATCAACTAATTAACTCTAAACACCTGCAAAAGATTCCTGAGGCTTTTAAAAACTCCCAGCCTGTTTCATTACTCAAAACCGCAATCATGGGTAAGACTGGCGACCTGACTGCTGTCCAGAAGGCCATCATTGACACCCTCAAGCAAGAGGGTAAGACACAGAAAGACATTTCTGCACAAATAGGCTGTTCCCAGAGTGCTGTATCAAGGAACCTCAGTGGGAAGTCTGTGGGAAGGAAAAAGTGTGGCAAAAAACGCTGCACAACGAGAAGAGGTGACCGGACCCTGAGGAAGATTGTGGAGAAGGACCGATTCCAGACCTTGGGGGACCTGCGGAAGCAGTGGACTGAGTCTGGAGTAGAAACATCCAGAGCCACCGTGCACAGGCGTGTGCAGGAAATGGGCTACAGGTGCCGCATTCCCCAGGTCAAGCCACTTTTGAACCAGAAACAGCGGCAGAAGCGCCTGACCTGGGCTACAGAGAAGCAGCACTATATATATATATATATATAGAGAGAGAGAGAGAGAGAGAGAGAGAGAGACAGATAGGGATGGATGGATGGATGGATGGATGGATGGATAGATAGATAGATAGATAGAAACACCATTTCAAGAGGTTGTAAAGTATACAGTAAAAGCTTTCAGAACTCGATCATCTCAGGGTTTGTCCTCTGAGGACGATGTGACACTTTTACAGACGCTACACTTTAAAAGACAAGCTGTTTCGTTTAATAAACGGCGTTGCAGAGAGAGCACTTTTATGTGTGTGAGGCAACAGTAATGATGTGCTGAGGAGATCTGTCCCGCTTGCCCGTACAGAAGAACACCGTGATTGAGGAGAGGAAAGTACAGCATAAATACTGTGTACAGAATCAGGGGCCGGTTGCACCAGCTGTGCGTAAGTTACAACTTAGCCTAGTTTTGACGTAAATGGGATTTAAGTTACGACTTACAAACTACTAAATATTTTTACGTTGCATCCATAAGCTCTTCTTTTACCTGACAGACTTCAATTCTTTAGACATATATGATAATGCTGACATTTACACTTGCTTACATTTTAAGAGAGAGAACATTATGTGAAAAGATAACTTTGTTAGCGGCTCTTTAACACCGACCCGTCCTAAAGAGCGCCGCTGTGTGCATCGGTCCATGTTGTGCAAGTCAAATATCAGTCATAATCCATAAACGTACTAATATCTTATGTTTTTTGTATCAGTATTTATTTATTGATCCTTATTTCATTTCAAATACAGTTTCTGAATGTTATTTACACATAAAAACGCTTATGTTATTCATGATCAAGTATCGTATTTAATGGAAACTTATTTTTACCGTTAGTAACGTGAGGTAAAAGTTGTTAGAATGAAGGATAAACTGAAATTCACGGCGATTCAACACAACTTCTGCTCACGTATTTGAAGGCTGCTACTGGTTCATCGAGGCTAAACGTCATATCATGCGACTAAGCATTACTTTACGGAGAGCTTACGACCTACTAGCTACGTTCTGCCTGAACAAATGGTGCAACGGAATATAGTACAGTGTTAGTTACAAACTAGCTAATAGTTACTAAGCCTCTAGTGTGGACTTTACGTTCGAATTTAAGAACGAATTTACGAACGGCTGTTGCAACCCTACCCTGATGTGTGCAAACCGAGAGCCGGAGATATGATTCCAGCACATCCCAAAATATGACGGCAGAATCTGGGTCAAAAGATCCTAAATAATATTCTCTGCCATGTATTTTCTCATGCATGTATATCAGAGGTTCTCAACTGGTCGCTGTCATCCAAAAATGTGTCGCAAATCTTTTCTGATAGCACGGTAAAAATGAGAATGCTAAATGGACATAAAATGCTACCCATAATCGCGCACTTTATTAGGATAGCAAAAATAACTCGCTGTTATTTCCCATGTATTTTGTTAATGAGTAAGTGTGTAAATTCTACACCGCTGGTAAATGGCTTACTTAAAAGGCCCTCGTAGTTTAATGTTGATTACCACAGAAAATAATGGTAATTTAATATTTATTTAAGATGCTAAAATTGTTTATATTGTAAAAAAAAACTAAGGGGGTTGCAGTGAGGAACTTACAATAGAATTGAATGGAGCCATAAACAATACATAAATGGATTTTAATGTGAAAAAAATAGTTTACTTCCCTTTCCAGCATAAAGTTGTGTGTAACTTTTTTTTTTTACATGAGTTTACTTTAGAACAATAAAAAAAAGTACTGTGTTGGGTCTAATAAACAATCCGGTAACACTTTACAATAAGGTTCATTAGTTAACATTAATGTATTTACTAACATGACCTAAACATGAGCAATACATCTGTTACTGTATTTGTGAATCTCTGTTAATGTTAGTTAATAAAAATACAGCTGTTCATTGTTTGTTCATGTTACTTCACAGTGCATTAACTAATGTTAACAAATACAACTTTTGATTTCAATAATATATTAGTAAATGTTAAAATTAATAAATACTGTAGAGCTGAAGTTCATTATTAGTTCATGTTAACAAATGAAACCTTATTGTAAAGTGTTTCTTAATACAAAACCATCTCGACACACAGGAGCTCTCTTATATATGATGCTTTTTTCTGAATCTAATACAACAATCCTCATCCATAAATACAGTCGATGAAGAGAGCTAGTATAGACCCTTCACATTTAACTCAGCTCAAGTATGGCCATGCTCGTCTGTGAGGAGAGATATGAAATCATTATTTAACCATCCCATAATCAATGCTGGTTCCCAAGGGTGTGTGTGAGCGCTATCTTTAGACCGCACAGCTAAAATAAGCAACTGAAATCCTCAAAGTTTGTGATGTAGAAAAGCTTAGCATTTGACAATGTCTGAAGAAAAATGGCAAAAACATGAATTACAGTATAGACGCTAAAAGATTCAACAACCATAATATATCAACCTTGTTTTTTTGTTTTTCCTCCTGACGGGAAAATAAGGCAAGAAACAGTGTTTCTCTTCTCCTCCAGCATCTTTTATTAATGATGCCCCTCATTTCGCTACTTCCACAGGCCACGATCTTGCTTACTGTGCAGAGATCAATAATTCAAAGTCTCCTAAAAACAGGCATACCTTCGAACTGTGTTGACTTTTGGCTCGACTACTGCGCACATACCCTAATTAAAATAAGAGACACGGGGAAACATTTCTGCTGTGTTGTGGCCAGAAATTCTTTGATTTTGTGCCATTACTAGTTTTTTTTCTGTAAACAAAAGACACTATTGTCCGCCTCACTATTTCATATGACAAATAAAAAAAGGACCGTTATGTTTGGTGTATGGAAATGAATAAAACTTACATCAACACTTACACAAAAATCAAACAAATATAGAATTCAATAGTTTTTCAAATCACCAAATTTTTTGGGTTTATTTTGGCTGTGAGAGTTTCACTTACTCAGTTAGGTTGACAAGAAAAGGATAAATGTCTAAAAGGTTTTGTTCAAACAGTTATTGTACAGAAATAATATTTCAAAACACTTGACCTTTGTTTTATAACTATTCAAACAAAACTGATGTCAAAAATAATATATTGAATGCAGAAGATTTATTGCATCAAATTTAAGGACAACCGTATATATGGCTGTATTGTCTGCATATAAACTATTGTATTTATATTATATAAATTATTCAATTTATTTGATAATATTAATGTTTTCAACTGATATTAAATATTTATAATATTTAATCACAGATTTTCCTGTAATTAATCAGGATGAATCACACCTAACATTAAAATGTGTATTAAGTTTTTTATATAAATATTGTAATACATGTTTTAAATTGAATCTTTTTTTTTTTTAATGACATATTTTATCATCTCAATTTCTGGGGATAAAATGAGTAATTATACGCACACAACATATGAGTATAATTGAAATAATATAACAACTTTCAAATTAAGTGAACTTAAAATAATGTTTGATAAATTAATTATAATAAATGTCACATTTAGCTGTGCTTAATATAAAAAAGGTTTATATAATACTGAGAGGCTGGGTTTTTATTTATTTATTTTTTTTATGTGTGTTTTTTTTCTGTTACATGGAAATGTATATGTTCATGTTTATAGTCATGGGTTAAAAGAAAAAAAGAAGAAAAAAAAGAAGAAAAAAGAAAAGAAAAAGGTTTATATAACATATGTATAAGACACATAGTTAGCATGGATATTCTCTGGACATCAGGAACAGTCATCCTTTGAACATGTTTCTCCTTCACTTTGAATATAGATAATGTGGGAAGAGGCCTAAAGCGGTCATGGTCAGCCTTATCACCACCTTTATGTAGGGGTTGCTGTTTTCTAAGACAGGGACAGAGTGCCTGAATACTGAAAATACTGGATGATGGATGTCGTAACGTTGAAGAATACGGGCCATGACCATCAGACTTTGTGAAATCCAGACGTAAGAGCTCCTTCAGACTCAGTTTTATGCAACAGCAAGGATGGGGGATGATGAGCAGAAAACAGTGTTGACAGAGGACACCATGTGTGCTAAAATGAGGGCTTGTTTTATAATTTCCTAACTGCTTTATAGAGTGATACATTTTTTTCTTTCTTTCCACTGGGGTGCATTAAAAAGTTGAATTCACACTGCACTGACCGACACTGAATCGCCACTCCCGGACGGGGCTTGGAATATCTGAGAAATGGCATATTATAATCTGGTGGTTGTTGCTGTTGGTCGGTGTGTGTTGGTGAAATGTGAATTAGCTTTAAGTGTCTAAACCAAGCAATGTTTCGTTCTCTCTCTTGAATCCAACATGGAAGTGACTTAAACTGCACTTCATCCACTGGCCACTAGAGACAGGCTCTAAAAGAGAGTCAATCCCATAGACCCGCATGTTAAAATGCCCAACTTTACAGCAGAAAAAAATGTGTTTACCGCCTGGTACAAAAAAGTGGTTTTGGTCTATAATGTTAATTTTACCCATCATGTTAACTGTGAGGGGGGTGAATTTTTTTATAACTCATCCGTTTAAATTATATTAAGCCTTAAAGTTCTGCATAATTAAGGGCGTGGCCACTTGAGTGACAGGTGGATTGCCGCTGATGTCACTACTAGCCGTTTGTCTGTTAGCGTCACGTCACCTCAGCTAATCTCAGCCGCTGAACTTCCCATCTCTGCCGCGTTTATGCTTTTTTCGGGATTATTTCATACAATTATCACATAATATGGCTTGCTTTTGCGGTTAATTGTACTAACAGACCGTCCAAGAGTGTCTGAGCTCAATTTTTCCTGCTGAGTGAAATTCTAATATAATTTTATTTATTTATTTATTTAAAATAATTTTATTTAAAACTATACTACCTCCAGAATCAGCTGTAGGCTGTATAAAACAATCTGAAACGTTATCATACAATGTTAAGCCTGCATTTCAAAAATAGCGTAACATTTACTAACACAGAGTATATTGGAAGTATTCCATATAAGTATAGAAGTGTCCTCAAAAATATGTGTAGGAAATAGTCCTGTAATTATCATAGACTGTATAAATCTATGGTCTAAACCCTGTTCCTGGAGGCACACCAACAGAACACATTATGGATATCCC
The DNA here is from genome assembly GCF_051911475.1 of Siphateles boraxobius. Classification (NCBI taxonomy): domain Eukaryota; kingdom Metazoa; phylum Chordata; class Actinopteri; order Cypriniformes; family Leuciscidae; genus Siphateles; species Siphateles boraxobius. Next base: position 1,897,109 of record NW_027508722.1, on the reverse strand, counting down.
CTTAATCCGACACATTTCAGGGCCTGGGGCCGTATTCACAAAGAATTTTATTTTACCACTAGGAGTACTCCTAAATCAAACTAAAATATTTTAGCTAGGAGTTTTCTCTTAAAAGTTATTCACAACGCCTTTCAGACCTACTCTTAGTAAGGAAAAATGACGACAACTAAACTAAGAGTGATTCTTCGTTGCTATGGATGACGTCAATTCTCATGCACGAGTTTCCTCGCAATGATCTCGGTGATTGGTTGTTAGATGACAGGGCCGTCATGCGGAACATAACACAGACGCAACAAATCATCGAATTACCACATATAAATATGTCTGTGTCCTACACAAAATAATAATAGTAATGTCATCGAAATGCATATATAATGACATGTTTGTGCAGGCCCCAGTGAAGGGTAATTCTAAAAAGGCAGAGAGAGAGAGAGAAAAGTGGTGAATTAAATTAAATTAAGGTAGCCTAATACCCTAATGAAACCGCCACTTGCCTGATAATGAAAAACGACACTTGCATTAACACTTGCTTGGTTTATTGACATCCTATTAGTATGGAAGCTTGTTTCCGCCACTGAATAGAAATAAAATAAAAATAATTGCGACTTTTTATCTCACAATTGTGAGATACGAAGTCAGAATTGTGAGAAATAAAGTCGCAATTGCGAGATATAGGAAGTCGCAATTACCTTTTTTATTTTTCATTCTGTGGCGGAAACGAGCTTTCCATAGCCTAAATAGACTACTTAAAGCAAGGGAATGTTGCTCCTATTGAAGTAAAGTAATAGTTGAAGACGGTGGATTATGAACTCGCCAAACGGAAAAGAAAGCCCAACTGGACGCAGGATCAGTTACTGCTGCTGGCCCAGTTGGTGCTGAAAAGAAAAAAAACATAATAAAAGGGAAATTCGACAATGGGATATCAAGCAAAATTAAGCGTGAGACATGGGAGAGGATTTGTTTGCAGATCAATGCAGCATTCCCTCTTGTGTGGCGGACCCCGGACGACTGCGAGAGGCGGTGGTATGCGTTACAATCCTTTGTGAATAGGTCTTAGTGAGTTAGGAGTCCTCTCGACTTCTTTTAAGCTGTCCCAGACTTAGGTGCGACTTTTAGGGCTAAAATGCTTCGTGAATTACTCTTAGTGAAAAAAATGAGGAGTCCTAAAGTTAGGAGTGACACGCCCATTATTTTTAGGAGTTGCTCCTAAACTCGCCAATTAGGACCTACTTTTAGCCTTAAAATTATTTGTGAATACGGCCCCAGGAGTCTTTAATACTTACAGTATGAGCTGAGTTGAATCAGGTGTTCAATTAGTAGGAGTTTGAAAAAAGTGTATTGTCGGTGTTCCTCCATAAACAGGGTTGGGAAACAGTCAATCTACTTGACAGCTTTCATGCCGGATTGATTTCTTATGCTGTAGTTGATGTAAGTCTGTCTAACTACAGCAGCAACATCTTCATTAGCTTCATGGTGACATGATTAACAGTGAGACTGAATAGCTGACAAAACACACAGGTCATCTTCAACGGCAGGAATCAAGCTGATTTTTTCTCCATTGATTGTTAGGGCTTTTAGACGTCACGCCCACCGACCATCTTTCCACTGACTGTCTGATGCATAAAACATGAAACGCATACAGACGGGAAGAGCTGAGGAAATCAGCAGGTCCATTCAGACTGGCTTTATGCAGCTTTCCGCAGTGCACAGGTGTAAAGTAGTGCTGCGAGAAACTTTTGGTTAAGTGGTTAGTAAGTATGCTTCCGTTTTCCATTCGCCACATTTTGTCATCAACAGGATCTGCACGTTGACTTCCCTTGTTTCTGGACCTCACTGAAATAATCTGAGGGTACATATGCCAGAAGCATGTGTTAAAAACTTTTTCTTTTTCTTTTATCGCCTGACCTGCTGCAATGGAGTGATTTGGAATACGTTAGTCAGGCCAGGAATCAACAGAAGAGTGTGTGTGTGTGTGTGTGTGTGTGTGTGTGTGTGTGTGTGTGTGTGTGTGTGTGTGTGTGTGTGTGTGTGTGTGTGTGTGTGTGTGTGTGTGTGTGTGTGTGTGTGTGTGTGTGTGTGTAGGGTCGTATTAAGACAGTGTGGTGCCCCTGGTGCCCCCACTATACCTCAAAAGACTTTCTCCAAGATTCAATGTTACTATTATTATAGTTGATCTGTAGATAAAGCTCTATGGTTTCGCATAAAATGACTATCTTGCTGGACTGTATTGCTGTAACTTAATCATGTTCCTTTCTACCATGTGTCTGTTAGATCACAACACTGGAGAGCACTATAATTGTTCTTTACGCGCACAGTAACTGAATTTAAAACTGTTAAAGAAAAGGCTCAATAAACTATTGCATAGATAGATACTGTATAATACACGACGCATCGATATGCCTTTCTTTTGTGCTTTGAACTTTTCAATGCGGACTCGAAGATCTGCGCGCTGTGACTCTGTGTTGCTTCAAGCGCATCATTCTGCGCTCGGGATGCGCATAAGCGCTGTGTGCCGCACTGTATTGCAGCCTTTCATAATCATATCTTAATACTTTTGAGCAATGAAAGATTATTAATAGCCTTTTTTGTTCTGTCCCATCTATCATATGTTGCTGCCTCATTAAACAGCTGTGCTATACATTTTAAAAAAAATCTTAATTTTATAGTAGACTATATATAAAATAATTGACCTTTTTGATATTTGCTATCTTGTTTTTCATTAATGTATTTTACAACAATACAAAGAGCAATGTGTAATGTTTTACCAGATTTAGTGCTACACTTATTGTCTCGAATTTGTTCCCCACTAAATAATGTTTTTTCACTAAATGTTAAGATTTTATACAATTATTGTGCACTCATGATTTTTCTAGACTATATTTTACTGCTGAGTTATCCACTAATCTAGTTAGTAATAGAATTTTTGTCATAGAATATGATCATATATTTTTTTTATTTGATGTTTTTCTTTATAATGATGTTGCCTGTATTAAGTAGGTTGTGTTTAACACACAAAAGAGTGATTATCAGTTCAACACACGGAGTTATAGAAATTCTACTTGATTTATAGAAAAAAACTGCGCTGGTATCGGTCAATACTCATTATTTTTGGTATCGGATCGGTTCAGAAAAAATGGTATCGGGACATCCCAGGTAAAAACATTGACACTTGGGTTTTACATTTTTAGGTAGGCCTAAACAACAAAAATGCCAACAAACGGCTGCTTTTATCATGTTCGTTTTGCGATCTTGCTACTTTCCAGTGATTTCTTTCTGATTCGTTTTCTTATAAAACATTACTTTGTTGGTGAAATGATGGGTTTGTGTGACGTTGTTCTAGAGAGGTGTGTTACGGATGGGTTTAAGTGCAGAGCTTCAGGCCCGACTGAGGAAATGCGGCAATTGATAAAAATCGATTATAGTCGAAAATGAAAATCCTCGACAAGGAATGTCATTATCAATTAGTCGCGTACATCGAGAACTTCCGCCAGTCGTATCAAATGACAGCACTGAATAACACATTTCGATGCATCTAAAGGTCTAGAGGAAACAAAGTGAGCCGCTGCTGGAAAGGTGTGAGATCCAAGCTGCCCAAAACATGACAATACTTTATTATTAGAGTCAAGCTAATGAATTAGTGTAATGTTTAACATGGCGCTTTGACAGATGCGTGTGCCGTTTAATGTGTGATATGTTTCCTCAGTGTTACGATTATATCCTTATCTTGTAAGCGTTTCAAATTCACACAAGTATTTCAATTTTCCATGAAGGCTCATCCTAATGGTTAGCGTTAAACTTCAGACTTTACTTAATGAGCGCCGGCGTCAAAACAGACGTGACACATTAGGATATAATTAATATTCAAAGCAAAAATTATAATGTTGCTGAAACATCTGTTGTTGGACGTTAAATTTAGGTTTTAAAAGTCAGTTTAAAACTGTAAAGGGATAACAGCGTGTAATGAGAAGTTTCTTACATTTATAAGATAAAGAAATGACCGTAACAGGTGAGTAAATGTGTGTGTTCCTGCAGAACATTCCTCTTATCTGTTAACACTCAGTTTGTTATCTTCTTTTTAATGTAGTGATTTAAATAGTGCTTTTGATAGATATAGATATATGCACTTTATATGTTTTCATAGCATTCAATTTGTTTGAAGGACAGCATTGGGCAGGATGTGGGATAGTGTGTTTTGTAAAAAAAAAAGAAAAAAAAAGAAAATTGGGTGTTTTATCAGATTATTCGATTAATTAAAGAAACAATTGGCCAACTAATCGATTATCAAAATAACCGTTAGTCGCAGCCCTAGTGGACAGTTGACAATCGTACACCTTTTCAGAGTGTTATCGAAAGAAACTTGTGTGCATTAACAAACACTTCCAAATTAGGGGTTGTGAGTGAACGCTAGTTTGTGAGCAAGAAAGTAAAAAAGTTATTTCATTTTAGTTCATTTGTACAGAAAATCTTTAATGCAGCAAAACCGTGGGCACCAAAAGAACTGAATATGCTAATCTCTGCCGCTAACTGTACCTGATGTGTCAGGATGACATTCGGCAAAGTAATAGCTTGTTATCTTTTAGCTTTTAAAATTGAAATTAAGTGCAAAGATTGCATTCCTCATAGCCAAAGAAACTAAATCTGACATTGAAAATCTAGTGCACGGTGTGATCTCGCAGGATAATAAGCTCAGCTTGGCTTTGAGAAGAGCACACAGAGCCTCGCTGAACTGGAGTCAGTTAGCACTTCAAACGAATCGAGCGTGGACACAGTAAACAGCAGTCTCATTTGATGTCATTTCCTTTCACTTACTCGCCACTCAGAGCTTCAGGCCTCAAAGAAAAACTCGGCTAACGAAGAAATGTGTGTTGTAAAAGAAAAGGCTGTATTTTCTGACACTTTGCCCTGTGAAAGTATCTTGAAGGGCAATATTACCGTGTAGTTTGTCACAGAGTAGACGTGAGCTTTGCTTGAGCTTATTTCTGTAAATTCCTGCGTGTGATTGACACCTGACTGCGACTCGTCAGAATGAACATGGATATGGGACGCCACGAAAAGTGGGCTGTCGTTTCCCCGGCTGTCAGGATTTGCATAATCACACTGATATCCCAAATGGCCAGAGTGATTCTAGTAAGGGCGGCTGTCAATCATCATCAGAGGGGTCCAATCAATCACACGCACACACGCACACGCACACACACACACACACACACACACACACACACACACACACACACACACACACACACACACACACACACACACACACACACACACACACACACACACATCCACTGGAGGAGGAAATTACCTAAGATTGGGTGAACCAACAAACTACTGGGATATTGATATTATATCTGGTAATTCATTCTAAATCAGTAGTGGAAAAGACAATGCTACTATTCTCTTAATGTCCTGCTGAGAGAGAGAGAGAAAACATCTTTTCAAGTTGCTTTTTCCCTGCATGAGCTTTTAATGTAGGGGTGTCAAACTTGATTGGACATAATGTGACCTTATGCAAACCACATTTGTTTTACTTGCTCCTTGTGCACGCACAACAACACACACTTCTGGACCTATTAAAGTCCAAACATAACTTCATGCTGCTATAATAACCAATGTTGAGATATTAAAAGAGGAAGCACATGGGACTTTCCCATTTCATTCACCCTAGACCTTTACAATTATCTTGCATACACACTATTTAGGGAATATCAATTAACAGTATAATATTGACAATAAACAAACAGCAACACTGACTACTCTTGGTTTACTATAATAAGCCACAAAAAAATTACTATTAATACAAAGATGTAAATATAAGAATCTGTTCAATTTATTTTTTGCAGGCCTGGCTCTCAGTCAAACTCCAGCAGCACTGAAAAACTATTCATTTTTCACTTGGAAAATATGGTTCAAATATTCTTCATGTGAGTGTCCATATGTCATTATCTTGAGTGACTTGGACAACCTTTAAAGTGGGAAAATGAAACGGATTGCCCTTGGACAGTTACAAGTCGAGTTAATTTTTCCTAGCAATTTTTTTGAGCTATATGAATATACGCTACCATCAAAAGTTTGGGGTCAGTAAAATTTTTTAAATTATTTTGAAAGAAGTTTCTTCTGCTCACCAAGTCTGTTATTTGATTGAAGTACAGTAAAATCTGTAATATTGTTCAATCATTTTTAAATAACTGTTTATATATATATATATATGAAGTATCTAAAAGAAGCTTTTAGGGTTATATACAGAACCTTTTCTTCTAAGCATGTAGTGTATATCAACCAAAATTAATAGATGCAAATATTTTAATAATTTACTTGGAATTGTTTTTTCCTCAAATAATTCCACGTGGAATGCTATATGGGAATTATATATGGGTAAAATATATGGGTCTCTATGGGAATTTAACATAGGGGTGTCCTGACTTATGCACCCTGTATTTTAAGGAAGAACATTTATTTATTTACGATACATTATTCATTCACAAAGAAAATTGGTGTCCTTAAAGTTGGATTTTTCCTCATTTTTTAAATTAAGGCATTAAGATAAATTTCCAAAAGATGATTTTTTATTCCTCTTTTTAGTCAACTTTAGCATGGGTGTGTTCACTTATGCTATCCACTGTGTATATATATATATATATATATATATATATATATATATATATATATATAAACGTGTGTTACCTGCCGCAGTGTCCGGGCCACCAGGCTCTCCAGAACGGGCCCCCTGTCCTCGTGAAGAAGATGAACTTCATCCAGGATGAGCAGTCGGACGATCTGAGACAGAGCCACGTCTCCCACACTCTTCCTCGTCACCACATCCCACTTCTCTGGAGTCGTCACCAGCATCTAACACACAATACACTCATCAGCTGGGCTTTTTCCCAAGGAGAACATGTCAAGTCAAGTCACCTTAATTTATATAGCGCTTTAGCAGCTTTACAGAGGAAACAGGAAAATAATGCAACAAAGTTTGTTTCCAGAAGAAAATAGTGTCCAGTTTAAGGATGTTTTCAGTTTTCAGTTTAAGGATACGTTCAGTGATGTTTTTCAATTTTGTTGTAAAAAGTTATTTAGTTTATATATATATATATATATATATATAGCAGCTCTGGAGAAACCCGTGATGTCATCGTCCAGCTCAGTTTTCTCATATAATGGTGTCAATGCCATTTGGGTTTTTTTTTAAACATCTATTATTTGGTCTTTTGGAGAATTATAGAAACAAGCACAGTCAGGTTTATATGATAAATTGTATTCTTTTAATGGCAAAATTCCATGTTCACAAATGTAAATTTTTTCTGTAAAAAAAAAACAAAAAAACTTGTTTTATATAATTTAAGAAAGAAATGGAGCTTTATATTGACTCAATTCGATTTTCCATGATGCAAAAAGCAGTTAAAACTCTGAAAATTTGTAAATGTTTCAATGTCTACATTAATCCCCCAAGTATACAGTTGTATTTTGTTGTATTTTCTTAAAAATTGTACTATTTGTAACATGCTCCTCTTTTTTGTTATAAAAAAAAAAAAATATATATATATATATATATATATATATATATATATAGTGACGGATCATCTGCCTCTCCCTCGTAATTAGCGCCACCCCGTCCCTTAATTCACCGCCCTTCGCCACGCTCCCGACTGGAGTGTGTGTGATTGGAGAGGAGGGGCGCTGATGAGGAGAATTGGCGGCATGTGATGAGGCACACCTGACGAGAACGAAGCCTCATCACCGCCGCCTGTTAAAAGCTGAGCGCGCCTCTCCTCGAGAGACCGGTCTCTTCCCTGTGCATGCACACTGGTGTCTTCAAGGGTCCAGGAACAGAACTGCGAGTCGGCCAGACCCGCAGTCCGAGTGGAGATGACGCGTGACACCGCTGACGGACCAGGACGCCGAACTCGCCACTTCCCCTTGTTGTCGGGGCCGGGAGAGGACAGATCATGATGCCGAAGCCACCGCCCCCCTCGCGCCTCGACCCAAGGGGACAGGGAAGTGCGTGCGACCGCCGGACACCGCCCCCTTACCTGGACCCATCCCATCTCTTCACTACCCTCCCTTCACGATTCCCTGGCACAACGAAGACACCAGATCCCCTTTTGTTTTAACACTTCATTTCCCCCATTTTTGGACATTTTATGTTTATTTTCTTTAATAAATGCCTCTCCGAGGCTTGACACCACTCCCACTGTGTCTGTTGTTTGCTCTCCCGCAATGGCGACAAAGGCAAAAAGGGCGACAGTTTTGCTTTCTTATACAAGTCTTTGTCAGCAAGTCATGATGACATGACTTCAGTTGCAATTGTTCTATAATGATGAACGATTAATTTAATGGATGGCTAGTCGACTATTAAAAGTCGTGCAAGCCCTATAGCGCTTACTCCAGTGAATGAGATGCCACTGGCACATGGATAATTGTGTGAGAAAGTTATGAGACTTCGACCATTTTAAAACATTTCCTGTGACTAACATTCATCTAATGATAATATATGTGTGTTTTTACACTAGTATCTATTCCTCCTCTCTCTGTGAGGACTTTTTGTTTTGCATTAACTATACCTTTACAAATGACTGGTGGAAACTGGTTCTGTGAGCAGCTAACTCTTAAGAAAAATGTCCTTTATATCTCTCCAGAGAATTACGAGTGGTGTGTTTTTAAAAAAGTAAATAAGAGGCCAAGGTATAGAAATATCTCTGCATCAGTACTTCCACCAACAATAGACAAATGAACAGAAAAGGCTATCATTCTCACAACAGGACATTTCTAAAGGTGACTGGTTGTACACTGCACCAATCTCCTCAGTGTGAAGAAGTGAATGGATACTTGCTGAATTATGGCGTGTATACATTTCGTTCAACTTATGTTCCAGACAAAATCGTCTCTAGGATTATTGCCACTTGAAGTTACATCTACTTTTTTGTGGTCCCCTGCTTTTGTAATTTCACATACTATGCGCATTTTGTTGTTAGTCATATTGCCAAAAAAGCACCTGCCAACAAGAACGATGTAAATGGAATAACAAAACCGTAAATAAGGTAAACACCAAATCTGCACAAATAAAGGATAAATTCAAACAATCAACAGGTCTCAAACTGCCCTACACAATCAAACAACAACAATTGGTAATAACAAAAGCTCTGGTAACATTTACTTTACCCCACCTCTCCACGTTAATGTAATCCCATCCGAATAGGTCTAAAGCCTACAGACTTTGAAATCCCTTCCAAGAAATCAATTTAACCAACAACCTCCGATTCTGCCTGTTAAACACTGTAGTTTTCATAGCTTTCCTTGTGGGAGTCATGAGATGTGATATTCCTTGTGGGAGATGTGATAATTGCTCCACACGGCCATATTACGATCATAGAAAATAGTGCCATTTCAGAATATAACATAATGCTGAAATGGCACATAATTGGGATGGGATTGCATCTTTTCCAGCAAAATTGCATATAATGCAATTTTGCAGGAAAAGATGCAATCCCATGCTACTCTAGTGTTCCTCCCTGATATACCCATGTTCCTGAATAATAACGCCCCCAATTCATACAACTCACCAAATTCATGAGTGGTTTTATCAACAAATCAAATACAGCATTAAACACTGCTTTGAACACAATCTACACGCCACAATCTTGTGGGTTAATAAGTGAAAAGTTAAGGATGCTGCAAACTATCGCAATCCGACATGCTTTACTAGAGCATGACTCCATCACTGCATCCCATACATCCGAATCAGCCCTTTATAATGCAGAAAGTGCACTCAACTAGAAAGGTTTTTTTTATTTTTTTTAAGTATGCATATACGCACAAGCAGTCGGCAAAATAAAAAAAGAACAATTAATAGAATACAGACAACAAAAACTAAACAATAGGTAAAGTCACCTGACCTTCAGAACAGCTTCATACGATTTCTGAAATATGGGATATTGCACCAGTGATATGGTTACAAGTTTGAAAGTTGCTACATGTGCCATTTAGTTACATTCACACAGTCAGTGTTTGGGAATGGGCAACTACATTGGCAAGACTTTCACATTGCAATATACAGCAGGACACAAGGAGAATCCAATAATGACTTTATAAATGAGTAAGGTCACTATAATCAATGTACAGTCAATCAACCATTAAGTTACAAATTACTAAACAACAAGAGAAAGGAAAACAGAAACAGAGACAAAAGAAATAGGCAACTATCAACCAGGAGTGGAAATGCATTTCAGAGTTTAGATGCCATTACATCTTCAAATCATAGTGTAGTCAGACAGAAATCAAACGGAAAGGATCTGGAATGAGAAATGTGGAACGAACAGGAATGTACGGATGCATTAGGTCAAATTTACAGCAAGATGCAATTCTGCATCTTTGGGACAAAACAATGTCTTGAGGTTTGGGGCAGAGATGTGTGACGGGGCAGAGATACACCAAAAAAAGGTTTATTTCTAAAAGAAAAAGAAAAAAATGTTGGCTCTGATGTGGGCTTGAAACTCCAACAAAAGAGAAACAAGTCAAATTGGAGGCTCAGATTCCTGATGGTTTTGCAGCGAGAATTCTGTTGATATCAATGCAAACGTCTCTAAGTGCTAAAATTGTAATCTCTGTTTTATCAGCATTGCTACAATTACAGTTGATTACAGCTGATTATTTTAAATGGAGCATACAAGATCTGAGTGAACAAAATTGAAGGATTTTAGTGTCTCTAAGTAGTTGTTAGGGGTGGGGGGGAAATCAATTCACATATGAATCGCAGTTCTCTCTTCCGCTGATTCGAATCGATTCACAAATTTCAAAAATCGATTTTCTGAATGTTTAATAATGTGATGTTGTTTTTAAAGAAGGCGAGTGCAGCACCCGGACAGTTTAGAGACCTTGCAACAGAGGAAGCTTTATGAATGAAGCTTATACCTGACATCAGCAGTTCATTTCATTATCTTAACAAATAGAAAATAGCCTCAAATAATGTTTAGTTTATTTAGTCGAGCACACGTAAAGCTTTTCTTACGATCTTTCCGTGTACAGGTAGGCTACTTTAGTTTTTACATACAAGAAGCACATTCAACGTAGATGTGCAAGCGGTTTTCTGTGATAACGAACAAATATCCGCCTATAAAAGAGAATGAACATGTCCTGTATCTGAGGCTAAAGTAATAAATATTGAGAATACAATGGCACGTATTATATATCTCTTGCTCCAAACGATCAGCCAATGCATCAGGGCTGCATTTCCCAAAAGCATCGTGAGCTTAAATTGATAGTAACGATTACCACCAACGGACTCTTCGATCAACTTAGGCTTACGATGCTTTTGGGAAACACAGCCCAGATCCAGATGATAGTCACTTTCCTTCATAGATATCTGTCCACTTGATGCTCACTCATTTTAATGATGTAAAAGACGCGCGTGAGCTCACACCGTGATAGAGGCGAATGTGAACGTTGAGCGAGAATCGATTTGAATCGAGTCGTGGGATTCTGAAATATTCCCACCCCTAGTAGTTGTAGTTGACAACTAGTGGTGCAACGGATCATCATTGATCCGTGATCCGTTCGGATCAATATCTTAGGTTCGGCACACAAGTGATCCGCGGATTGATTTATGAAAAAAAAAAAGTTGTGTGCATGCGGCATGTTCAGTCCACACACAGTGTGGTCATGGCGAGCGGAGGAATAGAGGAGCTTGAACGCCCCGCGTCAATTAAATCGCCTGTATGGGAGCATTTTGGCTTCCCTGTCAAATATAATGATGAAGGAAAGAGGTTAGTGGATAAAACCGTGTGTAGGCACTGTGGCAGCATGGCCACGCATTTGAAGCGACATCGCCCCGATGTTTCACTGACAGGAGTGAAAACATTCGCGCAGCACTACCAGGCTCTCGCTCGTCCCTCTCTCTCTCGCGTGCGCGCTCTCTCTCCCTCATATGAGGCGCAGTCTAGGGCTTAAAAAAATCAAACTTCATTCACGCACACATAAAACACTTGCATACACATATACTAAGTAGTCAAACATACATGTATACTGCTGAATGCTCAAACAAATGCATATGAATTGCACAAAGACACACCTAAAGTCGCTCTCGCACATAACGTTACACGCAAACTCTACACACACGAGATGCGCGCACAAACAAACTCTCCACGCACATACTCATATGAGACACGCGCGCACACAAACAAAGTCCACGCACCTACTCATATGAGACGCGCGCGCGCACACACAAACTCCACGCACCTACTCATATGAGACGCGAGCACACACACACACACAAACTCGCGCACAAACTCAATGAGACGCGAGTACACACAAACTCCGCGCACACACTCATATGAGACGCATGCTCACACAGTAGCCTACATGATGCATATGATTCTCAGTGTGAACACATTGGTAAGTGCATTTTTTGTTAACAGAGAATGAGAGTCCATTGATTTTGTTTTTGGTTGTTTTGTTCATATATTTAAAATGTTTTCAGTGTTAAATAGTCTTGAGAAATAAAAGTTTATTGATCTTTGAAAAGGTGTACCTGCATTATTATGCCATTATCATTATTTTAGATGAAAATGGTCTCAGAACGACAATATTATCGTTTATCATCAATATTATAGTTTAGCGCAATCATTTCTTGGACAATTTATCGTCCAGCAAAATGTGTTATCGTGACAGGCCTAGCTATCATTTGTGTTTATAGGTGCAGACATGAGGCCTTTTTTTTTTTGCTGATCCGAAAAATGATCCGATCCGAGAAACGATCCGAACCCTGAGTTTTTTGATCCGTTGCACCCCTATTGACAACTAATGATACGAAAAAGTGTGTGTGTTGTGAAGAGGAGAGGACTAAGAACCGAACCCTGGGGGACACCTTGAATTAGGGCGGGCAGGAAAGTATTTGTACTTCTTGATAGAAATAAAGTATTGTATATTAGAGTAGTGGAAAGAAAACCATGTTTCTCGGGTGTACTGACCAGAGTATAACGCGTTACAAAGTAACGTACAAAGTTACTGTATTCTAATTAATTTTCGTCATAATGCAGTAATGTAACTCATTACATTTAACATTTATGTAATTTGATTACAGTTACTGATGTCAATAAAATTAAGTTACTTGCGTTACATATGTATTGTTAAGAAAAAATTATTTTTTTTCGCAAGGTCTCTCGCTCTCTCCCTCTCCGCTGTCCGCGTGCTACACGGTTTGCAGCAAGTCTCTTCTGTCTCGCATGCGCGCTCTTGCTCGCTCGCTCGAGATTCCGGGAGATTTTAACTAATTTGCGGGCATCAGGGAGCCGCTATCAATGCGGGAGACTTGGGATGTCTGCAATATTAAATTACTGAAAAAATTGAGTTTCACTTTGTAGTTTATTCTTGAAGTTTTAATAGGTTTTCAAAGTAACCTGAAAGTAAAGTAATTAGTAATCTGATTACTTTTTACATGCAGTAATCAGTAATGTAATCAAATTACAATTATAAAGTAGTAATTCGTAATTTGTAGTGGATTACTTTTTTTGAGTAACTTACCCAACACTGGTACTGACATAGCAATTGTACAATTTCAAGAGGTTGTATTGCATCTTTAAGTATTTAGGAGAAACTCCTTTTACTTTTACTCTATTTGGTCCAAAACATTTGCTCAGCTTTTGACTGACTGACTGACAGACAGACGGATGCTGATATTTAGTATAACAGCACTGAAACATGTCCGTTTATATCGCTCCACTCGTCTGTGTTCACAGCATTGCAAACATGCTGTCAGTCTGTGCGTTGTTTAGCAAACACAATGGTTGATCCTGCTTTGGCTTCTTGTTGCTGCTATTAAAGTCTTGTTTCTATAACTGTCCTATAAAAGCAATATCACAATTAGAGCTGTTGCAATAAACACAATAATGCAATACAAACGCAATATTGTAATACCGAAAACCCAACCAGATTGCAAGCAACTATCGCAACCACTTTTTCTTTCTTTTCTTCATAAGGCTATGCCCTTCTTGTTTTGCACTTCACGCATGTGTGTTGAATGTTGAATAAGTTAATGATTATAACAAGAGTGAAGAATGCATTTATTTCTACCAACTGGCTCTATTTTTACTTCAGAATCTGTGTACCATTGTGCTTTGTACTGAGGCTCTGTAGACTTGCACTAAACAAGACTAAACAGACAGCAAGTGAGATCCACCGAGCGCATGCGATTACCCTTCATAACATTTTTAAGTTATGAAGTATTGAAGTATTCATTACTTCAATGAGCTCATTGTTCCGACCTTCGATTATTACATTGTTTAAATGCATTTTTGGAATAACTGTGCTAACTGTGAATTTGTATATGTGCATTTCGGAAATACATAACCTCTGATAACTGATCACCCTGAATTGTAATGTGGACTCATGCATTTTCTGTAAAGCTGCTTTGAAATGATGTGTATTATAAAAAGTGCTATACAAATAAATGTGAATTGAATATAAATGTATTTTTTCAACAACTGGAGTACCTAATTTTGTTGAATATGTCCTAATCGGGATACTTGATGTGTACACTTTAGAGAACAGAGAAAACTGAAAGATTTTCTAGACTCTTGCCATTTCTTATAGAGAATCAATTTCAGATTGTATTGTGATGAAACGCCCGATTTATCTGTACTAAACATTTTGTATAATAATAGTCCACATGTATAAAGGTTGTCACATTATTGTCAACTGCATAGTTGTTGACTGCATCTGGTTGATAGATGTCGTATGAATTGAGCACTCTTCAAATTTAGTCATGAAGATATCAGGGATTTACTTTGGTTCAGTAAGCTTCACTGTGTATGAACATCTGTATTTAATACTCCAGGAATGACACACATTATGTTGTGTGAGGGTATCCTTGGCGTTTCCCCCATTGTTGTGATGGATTGGGATGATAGGACAAGTAGAGGCATTCGAACAACAATAGTGAAGGACATGCTGGTGTCACCGTCTGGTTGTGTATGTAATCTGAGGGTTGGGAAACCATTCATTACAGGAAAAAATGAGCATGTAGACTATTCGCTCTCGTGCTTATGAGACTTTAAATGAATTAGCCAAAGAAAAAAAATTGAATGACTACCTATACATGTGCCGCCCACATGATGAGCCAGTTATCTTTGTGTGACAACTAAATTACACAAATCTAAACGAAGATTTCCCACCGATGTCAGCCATCTTCAAAAGCGCAATCATTCAAGACACAAAATATGATTATTTTGACACCATTAACCAACATTTTAGAGAAGAAATGTACAACAATGCATAATTAATGGTCTGAGAGCTGTTTACCAACCTGTCTGCGAGTGTTGAAATTCCTATTAAACACTTTCAGTAAAAGCAGTTCATTAAATCCTCTCTCGTTTGCATTTAAATCAATCTGCCCAGCCATTAGAGACTGGCTTTGGAAGAGAAAATGCACGTCTGTCGTTAATTAGACCGCCGCTAATCTAAATGGAAGCGCTGGCAAACAGGTAGCAGAGCTAAAGTGCTCATTTTAATTACAATACAAAGCCAGGAGGGTAAAAAAACCCTACTTATTTTACTTCATAGACGCCGACTTTGTTTTCTGCAGCAAACCAAACCCCTAGTGTATGATAAAGTCAATCTCCTGTGATGGTATCTTTCCACTGTCAACCTTTCTGGCATGGGGATTAAACGAACGAGTATGATTCAAAGCAGTCTTTTTATTCTACACTAAAACTAAAATGATTGGGACTGGATTCAAGTTGTGAATCCAGATGAAAAACAATAAATTCAAAATAAACTAAACAGTGCTGGAATAAAACTTAAAATTATAAG
The DNA here is from genome assembly GCF_051911475.1 of Siphateles boraxobius. NCBI lineage: Eukaryota > Metazoa > Chordata > Actinopteri > Cypriniformes > Leuciscidae > Siphateles > Siphateles boraxobius. The sequence goes on along the minus strand of NW_027508722.1, from coordinate 1,881,305 downwards.
CAAAAAAAATGACTATAACCAACAGTCTGACTTGAGAAGACTGGAGACAAAATAGTTGCTGATACTGAATTAAACAATTATCTAGCAGGTTTTTTCCCCATCTTTAAACATCAAGTCTTATTCAAGATGCAATGCCACATTTAAAAGATTTACTAAAAATATGCCTCGCAACTTGTATTGAGATCATTATTTTATCTTTACTCTGTAAATGATTCAACAACAATGTAAATTTAAATTCAAAAGTTTTTTTCTTAATATTGATGTACATTATTGTCAATGTTATGTTGATTCCTCAGCTGATTCTTTCTAAGTTTCATTACAAGCGAAACTTGAATTACTACAAGTAAAAGATTACGAGTAAAATTTGAAAAAATAAAAATGGTGTCTACGAAATAACAAAACCATTTCTTAAAACTGAACCCAAGAAAATGAGTGCAGAATATTAGTACGGTGGGTAAAGCTATAATAATCTTGGAATAAACTATCGTGGATTCGATGTGCTGGCCCAATATCTCTGAAGCAGGGGGTGAGTGGTTTTATTGGGGATTGTGGGAAGAATGTTTCCAGTGAATGTGTGTGTGTGTTGCAGACAGCTCCTCGTTACCTCGTGTCTTAATTACCACACCGCCTGTGAAACACCTCTGTCGCTCTGTCGTTATGCTAAGCAGCAAATATTCACCTGCTTCAGACCTGTGCACAAACACACCATTTCTGCCCTCCTCCCACAGTTTCCATGGCAACTGTCATCACTGGAGTGGGTGGCAGAGAGGCGAGTGAGGGTTGTTTGCTGGTTGTGATGCTTCTAGTGCAATAATAACAACATGTGACTTAGTCACGGCAGACGGTGTGCATCAACTTGAGGATCCAGAGGAGCTGGACACACGGTATTATCATGAGGATCTCACACTAGATATACAGTCAAACCAAAACTTATTCAGACACCTTCAACATTCCTCATCACAGTTTATTCGCTATAGTTTACAAAATGGTAATTAAATATGACAAGAACTCAGAGTTATCAAATCATTCGATATTTCACTGGTGTTGTCCGTCCTTCTGTTAGACTGTCTCACACGTGAATTATGTTGAATATCTGTCAGCTGTTAAATTGCATTAGCAATTAAATAAAAAACACTTCAGCAAAACATGGTCAGCTCAAAGGTTCTGAATAACTTTTGGTCCCAAATTTGTATCCATTTTACTGGTAGTCACTATATGAAGAAGTTTGGGGTATACTATGTCACAGTTTACTTTATGTTGCTATCCTCACTTACATACATGAGCTATAGTGTCCTGCACCCACTAGTAAAAAAATATCAAAATTATATCTGGTGTCTGATTAACTTTTGATTTGACTGTATAATAAAGAAACCAAACAGGGTGCACTGTCTCAGTCTCTGTGAACTTCCTCCTGAAATGTGCCACCAAAATGAACCGAAAAAACAAATTGAGACTAATCCCCAATGCTTTAACTGGCAAAAATATTTTTAGGACTGTTTGGATGCAAGAGCAGTGTCTGGAACAATGATCCATCCAATCCATCCATAACTATGTTTGTAAACCTTAAAACTGATGCAAACTACACGCATCCATTTCCTACTTATTCAGAAAAATATCTTTCAGCTATTTGTAGTGCAACATCTTACACAAATTCAGCTGTAGATGTACAATTCAATGCACGCATGACAGTTCAATCATTTCCCATATTGCTTGGACTCGATTTGTTTAGAACATTTCCAAAGGTATTCTGATGATGTGGCTTATTTTTTCAGTGCATGGCAAAAGAAAAAGCAAACACCTTGGAAACGCCAGCTTTCACTTATTTCTACAGTTGAACAGCAAGTGTTTCAGGAATGGCACAAAGGTGTTTGACTGTTCAAGTCTCTGTGTTTAGATCAGTGTGATTAATAATGTGCCTTTAACCTTCATTATATATTTTGATTATGTTTGAGCTGTAAATAAAATACAAACAATCCAAAAAAGATCTTCTTGTAATCTGCTCACAGTCACGTTCACCTTGATAGGCCTATTCGGAGAGGACAGTGATCTTGAATATTGATCATGAATCAATATTCATGATCACTGTCACTCTCTCGCATATGGCCTTTCTGACACAAACAGTGACTTATTTCACTAACCATGCAAAAACATAAATTCTCACAAATACAAACTTTACACACATACATGCTGCTCACAAATTATTGTAGTAGTTTGTGCTGAATACTATGGAAGCTTGTTTAAATAAAAAATAGAAAAAGGTAATTCCGACTTTTTATCTCACAATTCAAACTTTTTTCTCACAATTGCGAGTTTACATTTCAAATTGCGAGATATAAAGTCACAATAGAGAGTTATAAAGTCAGAATTGCATGATATAAAGTCAAAATTCTGTGTTATAAAGTCAGAATTACAAGGAAAAAAAGTCAGAATTGTGAGACGTAAACTCGCAATTGTGAGACAAAAAGTCACAATTTTCTTTTAAAATGCTTTATTCTGTGGCGGAAACAAGCAGTGTAATCAGATTTTAGCCATGGAAATGTTATAAGTAACAGGAATGAGCAGAAATGTCACAGAAAACACCTCAGACCCCTGAGAGTTAAATCCTCCTCTGACGCAAACGCTCTTTCTCCTCATATGAAAGGACGATATGGTGGATCATACTTTTAAAGATCAAAGCCATGATGGACACAGTCTTGCGCTAGAAATCACTCGGTGAAAGGCAAGAATAAGCACTAGTATAAATCAGCATAAAAGGATATACACTGACGTTGCTCACGAGAGGATGGAAACCCACTGAAAGAAGTCAGGTAGACGGAGGTGAGAAAGTGAGGCATCAAAGCATGAAACACAAATTCCAGTCAATGAATTATCATGATTGTATATGAACTTCAGGTAATCGTGACATCTGGCCAGTGTTTCCACAGCATCAGATTCTCAAAGTGAGAATTGAAGAAAAGAAAAAAACACATTCAAAAGCATCAAAACCGAACAGCTGAAAATAACGTCAAAAAAAAAAACCTGAAACGCTTACAACTTGATACAATCAAACCTACTTTTCTCAAAACTTTATTGACTATGTGAATAAGTGTCAAAAAACATTTTTTTTTCAATAAGTAACTGTTCTAGTTTGGCATCCTGGGAGAGACAACCCAACCTCCCCTATAGAAATGTGACGGCCCATAATACTTAACCCCTTAATACTTGATATAACGAAATAACAAGCCAGCAATGTGACTAAAGAAACATTCAATTTATTTCTGCAACAAAATCTGTGCCCATGTTTAATTTCAATGATTGTGTGTGAATTGTATATATGCATGTGTTTCTACAAAGTTATTCCTATGTGCATTTGAGTGACATGAGTGTACCGCAAATGAACGTCTCCTAAAGTCTGAATAGACTGCTTGTCAAGCTTTCAGTGTGAAGTTCTTCTGTGCTAAAGTAAAGAGTTTATCCCAAACGAGTGGTGTGCCATGACAAAACTTGATCTCTCCAATTTGTAGAACAAGAACCTGCGCTCCCATCATAATCACTGGAGTGGTTTACTCTACAGATATATCCTCCAGCAGAGTCGCTCAGAGGAAACTATTGGTGTGTGTGCCTTTCACAAAACTCAATTGTGTTGTTTTGAGTGCAGGTAAAGTGTATTAGTGCTCTAGGGAGGGCACAGGTGTTATTGGAGAACCAGCATCACATAGGACACAAAGCTCAAGACACATCCTATAACTGGATTGGTGAATCAGTGCCACTCAAGAGTTGACACCTCATTTCCCCTACTTCCCCTTCCTTTATCATTATGTAATTTTGCATATTTATTGGATTTTCCTAAATCCAATAATTCCTACAAACAGTAGAAGAAAACTAAAGCCACTTGTATTGTAATTAAGTAATCAAGTTGATCTTTTGACATTGTGCTATAATACAACTTCCTTTGTTAATCCAAAAAACAGCTTTTACTGAAAGCTCAGAAAATGACATGCTGACGCTTTGGATTTTGTCACATTATTACATCATAGGGCCTGTTTACACCATTTCATTCGATTTTACTGATCGGATAGATGATATGATCTGATTCAAAATGGTTCCGTTTACACATAAATGCGCAAAACGGATATAAATCCAATATCCAATTCCTGTGCTATATGCAACATAGCTCACGTTATTGAAAGCAGCAGATATGAGCTGCATTTTATTGATCATCAGCTAATTTCAAGAATCAAAGGCCACAATAGGAGAGAGAGAGCAGTGACATCACTGGTAAGACCTTTTAGTCTCACTACTTTTAATGAAGACGATTGCGTTTTGAGCGTCTACGACTTTCTGTTTTATTTGCGGCAGTTATATCTGGCTATAACATGACATATAGCCTATAAAACGGTCTCACACTTAATTTCTAACAATTTGGAAGGAGTAAAATTTACATATGTGCTTTCAACAAACAAAGGCATTTACACTTGCGGCCCAGACCAACTCCTACTTCTACATCATCGTCTCTTTAGCCCCGCCCACTGATTCACACAGAATAGGCATTATTTCAGCTGCATTTAAGGAAAAAAACAAGTTCAATGATCCAATGGCGAATGCAAATAGCCCCTCATACACTTTACACAGAAAACCATGGATAAGTAGTCACTGCATGCACTCTCACTGAGGTGCTAATTAAAGTGTATAAACTCGGAATAACCTCAATAGGAAAATTCTGCAATTCAATAATTATATTTGATGTTAAAATAGTTTTTTTTTCAACCTAAGCTTAATATGAAAAGACAATTAACAATTTCTGACAATAGCCATTTGTGGACTGATTTTCCTGAAAAGTGTAAACACTGTGCCACTATCAAAACATTACTGTGTTAATGTGAGCATTTCCACCAGAGGTTGCACCACAAATAATAATTACCTGTCACTTTGACAGGCTGGATTGTAAATAATCTGATGTGCTCTGTTTTATCTGTCCGTGAAATATTCGGTCAGAAATGCTCAGTGTATTTTATACTCCCTGATAAGACAAGAACTGCTGTGGCAAGACCTTTTTTCAGCCTGCACTCTCGTGATCGTGTCACCCAATTTAAACAATATCCCATAAAATACTCTAGACTTCCACTTGGAATCTCATTTCTCTGCTCCAACACTCACATCTTTCCCCAGGTCTCCCATGGGACGAACTGAAAAACGTTATATGGTAATCACCAATTTGGTAAAAATTTGAGTGTCCTATTTGTTGGTTTGTGACAGAATTTCCATACAGCAAGAGTTAAGTTTCTCTGTGGCAATCCCATTTCTGCTGAGGATCTATTCACATCTCCAGGCTTAGGAGAATCAATAGAATAAATATCATTTAGCCTCCCTGATTATCTTAAATTTGCATATTACATTAGTCCCACAACCGTCTGGGTGGGCTTAGACTTGACTCCTATGAAATGTAAGCACTTTGGCTGATTATTTTGTGAATAACCAAGATCGATAAAAAATAAATAAAAACTATAATTTTAGTTACCATTACAGCAGTTCAGAACATTACATTTTTCTTTCTAAATAATTCCATATACTTATGATCAACGTTATTTTGATTGCTATATAATATAATTACCAGGGCCAGCATCTTTGTCTTTGTATAACCTATGCCCTCTTATTTAAATGTCAGAACCGCTTCTGACAGCACAAATTTAGTCTTCAATAAGGTTATTTGAACAGCTGTGTGTTCTCTGTAAAAGGCATTTTACTGTACAGTGGTTACTATAGAAACAAGAAAATAAGACAGACAGACAAAGTGCTATGATCCAAGCAGCAGAAAATGACAAGCTCTCTAAAAGAAGCACTGGGCGGGCGTGTGTGTGTGTGTGTGTGTGTGTGTGTGTGTGTGTGTGTGTGTGTGTGTGTGTGTGTGTGTGTGTGTGTGTGTGTGTGTGTGTGTGTGTGTGCAGAAGATATGATTGGTATATGTATATCGGGTTAGTGGTAGTCATGCATATATTGGGTGATGTAAGGCTACATGTAGATGTTGGGATGTGTGTGTGTTGGAGTGATCTCATTGGATGCATGTGTGTATTGGCGCATGATAGGGTTGGTATATGTATATTGGGGTAGTGGTAGTCATGCATATATTGGGTGACGTTAGGCTACAGGTACATAATAGGTGTTGGGGTAGTTTGTGTTGGGGAATCTGACTGGGTGAGAAAGAAAGGAGAAAAAGATTAACAAATAAAAGAGAGAAGAACAAAGACATTCCCCATGATTAAAGGAAAGGCACACTAAATAATGCAATGGTTAGGTTGTAACCTGCTGTTAACTTGGACCAGTGCTGAAGATACAGCTCTGATGTTAAGCACCAATCAATATCTAATGACCACCTCGAGAGCCTCGATAAGACACAACACACCATCTTATGTTTCCCATGTCCTTTTTTGTAATTAACTAAAATAATGGTTAAAACACAGTGTGCATAGACAAAAAGTAGGCACGCACAATGACAGCGTGTCTCTGAGCTCCACGAGCCAGTCTGTGAGGTCTGCCAGTAATGATCATTCGTTTTTCCTGTCTCAGCGTCTACCAGAAACCTCAGAGACATCTCCAACGCTGCAAAAATAGGCAAGATACTTGATATTCTACCAGCTAACCACTGCGGAGATGGTCATTTTTTAAAGTACTGTTGTGCAAGCCTGCCACTGTCTAAAAGACACAGGGCTGAGGGGGCAGTAAAGCACTGCTTTCAGCCACAGAGAAGTGGTGAGGATGCCTTATTATTCTACAACGCGTCGCCTCGCTTCATATCTCTTCCATATCTCTTGCTTTGTTCGCTCCTCTGTTTGGGAAGTACAGCGAGGGCGCACAATTATTGATATGGTCAGAAGAAGGCGAGCTTCATGTGGGAAAAACGAGGATCATTTCCCTTTATACAGGCATTGATATTACACTCCTCACACCACTTGACCCATGACTTCTTCCTGTTCTCTACAATCCTCTAAATCTATTCCTCATCTCCTCACTCTTGTTTTAACAATTAAGTGCTCTTAGAAGTCTCCGTACATCCATTAATGCATGAATCTACAGGGAAGGGAATGTGAGCGAGAGAAAAAAAGAAAGTCGACATTGTGAAAAAACATGGTTATGGAAGGAAGCCACAACTAATTTGAAGGGTTTTTAAGCGTGTACATAAACAAATGTTCAAAATAGCTGTGGATTTTTAAGTCAAGAGGACTTAAAACTCTCACTGGCTTGTTAGATATGAGGTACATGCCCTATTTATGCAATTCACACCCTTAAAATCCCCCTGGATGTTTCCTTCCTGGAAGAGTGCATTTGGGCTGAGAGAAAAATGTGATGATGGCACAAAACGTGCAAGTGAACTTATAGCAAAGCATTTCAGAATATGTGTGCTTTAACACCATTATAAGACGTCCACAATTCAACCATTGTAGCCAACTAACACGTTAAAGAGGACCTATTATGCCTCTTTTTACAGGGTGTAATATAAGTCTAAGGTGTCCCCAGAGTGTGTCTGTGAAGTTTCTTCAGTTCTGCATGATCATGAAAGTTTATAATCTGCATGCATTTTAAAGCCATTTCAGCCTAAACTTCTGATATGTGGTTTTCAGAGCCCACACACTCGAAGCACACGCACAGAGAGTGCCAGACGGCCAGTCCTGTCAGTATTAAACTAATTGCGCTTAAACTGTTAAAAACACATTAAGTTCACATAAACACAGCCGGTTATGTCTTTGAATGTAAACAGCAAGTAAAGAAATCGCACAAGTATTAAAGTGAAACCAGCATAATATACAGTACCTACCGCTATACTGTTAATATGAATCAAACAACAAACGAAAAACAGAAAATCACTCACTGCTCTTGACTAAATAACTTAGTAGTTTTAATAAGAATACATTTCTTGAATGCTGCTGTTAAATGCTCTGGTGAGAAGATGAATATGACAGACTGTGTACAGCTCAATCAGGGCGGGGTTTATGCTAATAGGGCGGAGACTGTCAGAAGTCGTGGGCGGGACCTACGCATTGTGATGTCACATTGCACAGAAACTGAAAATGGCTTGTTCTGAGGCACTGCTTATGATTTATGGGGATAAAAAAAAGAGTGGGTGGATTTTTACCGTTATAAGCTGGCTGTGCTATACAGGTTGTAGTGCTATACACACTGCCGACACACATTTAAGTTCAAACACCATGTAAAAGTGAATTTTGCAAAATAGGTACCTTTAAGGGCATATCAACCATTTGCAAAGTTACACCTAACACCTGAAAACAAGTCAGCATTTTTTAACTTCCAATTCCATCACCCCAAAGTAAATGGTTTTTTTGGTATGTGCCTGAAATATAGCCTGTTGTTAACACAGGATCAAGATATTTTCATGTTTTTTTCAAATTATAAATGCATTATAAATGCAAAATACATCTATTTTCAGAGCAATTTGGAATAACAATAAAAACAATAATATGGAAATTTGGAGATGGAGATGATTATGAATTTGGATTATGGAGAGACAAGCAGTTTGAAAGAAGGGGGAAAAGTCATTTTAATAGGTGCAATGAAATTGTCAAATGTGAAGGGTTCAAAGTCTGACAACTGTGTTAAAGTCTTTATTTAACATACAGTTAGGGTCTAAATAATTTAAGTGACCATTTTAGGCATATTACCAGCTCATTCCAGCTGGAATAAGCATGTTGATCATGGACACAATGGTGAAAGGTCCTAATCTGGACCTAATCTGCTCCTTTTTGAAGTCTTGATTTTGTTTTTGTGCTCTACTAATATAGGTTTTAATGCTTGAATGTTAAACACATTATTTTTCCCATTTTCTCCAGTTGCAGCTCCTCTCTTCCCAGTCTGTCAGTAATGCTCTGTTTAGTTCCTGTCTCTTTGAAGCCCCTCCTTCTGAAAAGCACAATGTGCTCTGATTGGTCAGCTGGACCAGTGTGTTGTGATTGGTCAACCGCTTCAAGCTTTTTTGGGAAATGTACCGCCCCTTACCATAAGGGTTTCGAAACACTAATAACTAACTCAACCAGGCCCGCGCCCTTATTTTGCATTGCCTTGGGCAGGAATTATTGAAATGAGGAATATTGTGATGTTTTCGTTCCCTAAAGAAAACTCAAGACTACAATGGAGGTGTTTTAGGGCAAAGAAAACAGTGCTTACTAATATAGAGACTAGCATCTTTGGAGTGTGCTACGTAACTTTGCAGCCATTTTCATGCTCAAACAGCAACATTACACCCTGAAGAAAAAGCATAATAGCACCCGTTTAACCCTACCCACCTTTCTGCTACCATTTGAGATCTTTAACACCAACATTACACCATCTTTACACCAGCCTTTTCTCAGGAAATCGAGTCTCATGGCATCATGAAGTATGACCATCCCGAAGCATCAGACAACAGATGAGTTGGGGTTGGGATAAGTACAAGTCTAGTGAAGCGAACAAAGTCAAGCTGCCACAAGACAACGTCCAATTTTACAATAGCCATAGGTGCATCCTTTAGTATTTGTTACCTGAGTGCGGAGGATTTCTCCTTTGGTAAGCTGCATGTCTCCCGTCAGCTCTTTGACAGCGATTCCCAGAGGCTCCAATCGCTTACTGAAGTAATTAGTCATCTCAGCAGCCAGGGCCTTCATAGGAGCAACGTATACAATCTATAGAGGCCAGAAAGAGAGACGGAGAGAGACAGGACAAGCTCATGATAAATGAGAAAATACCACAGTACCATTTGTTCCCTGGCAACCAGTACAAATAACAATTTACAAAGAAATATGAAGCTGGCTGCTTAAAGTAAGAGTTTAATGGTGATGTATGAAGACTGTCTATCATCGTTGAAGCTGACATGCACGCATGTGAAAATTCGCTTCACGAGACAATGCATCCGTTTACATCTCCAAACTGTGGTAAAACTTCTTGACACATATTTAATGCTCAAGTCTATCCTTGCTTGACATAAACTAAACAAACGCACCCAATCAGGTTGTGCAGTACGTGACACTGGTGCGGAAATGAGTTATTGGCTGCCAGAAATGCAATAGCTCACTCAACAATATTGTCTATGTGAGTGTGTGTTTACCTTAAACTGGTCCTTGCGTATGACGCCCCCGGGCTGCAGGTGCTGGCGGATCTCGTGTAGGACGGTGAGCATGGCAATGTTGGTTTTGCCGGCACCGGTGGGCGCGCAGATGAGCAGGTTTTCGTTGGTGTTGTAAGCTGTCTCGAACACTATAGACTGGATTCTGTTCAACCTCTTCATGCCCTTGAACACCAACTGGCCAATCTGCAAACACATAAGAAAAAATTCAATGGTCCGTAGGGGTGTAACGATCCCTTCATGTCACGATTCGATACACATCACCATACTGAACTCACGATACTCTATTATTGCGATTCTCCAAGACATATGATAAAAGGTTAACAAAAAAATGTACTGCTGATTAAAATTCTGATTGATATAATTTGATATTACATTGTGGGTGTAAATGAATAGGCTTGGACAAAGCACAGGACAATAGAGACACCAGAATAAAAATATTCATGATTCTGAAGCTGAAAATACAGAATTATTTTAGACGAATATGCTTGCACTCTCTCACTGACTAGATATATTTAAAATAATGTAGCCCACTTTTTACTGGTAACATAAAACATTATAAGGACCCACAAATATTCCCCCACTGCATTATTATACATTATATCCAACATTATATACACTAGTTTAAAGTAGTACTGACACTTAAACTCAGAAAAATTGATTTTTTTTTCCTCAAACAGTAATTTTTATTTTGGGTGAACTATCCACCATGCACATTGTTGCATTGTGTATTGCGATATATTGTGGCACGATATATTGTTAAACCCCTTTATGGTCCGTTGACAACAAGAACTTGGTCTTGAGATCTTAAAACACCAAGTACCCGTTTAATGTAGGTTGCAAGAGGTGGAAGACAGTGAGTGTGTGTGTAGCAGATGTGGTGTGATAGAGACACATATGGTCAGAGTGAAAGGGCACCAGGAGCCATAACTTAATGAAGCCACTTTAATGCACAGCTAATGAGCAACTCCGGTCTCCTACAAGGCAATCTTCAGTGACTTTACCTAAACTAATCAATCACCGAAAGCCAGAGTAAAAGAATACTGAACCTAAAGCAGTGCTGACCAAAAATGAGATACTGATGCAGTCAGATCAAGTGCTTCTCCATGAGTGACTGTTGGGACTTTATGCATGGCTGAGTGTGTACGGAGAGCTCAAACATTAAATCCTTGCAAAAGGCCAACAGGACTATGGAGGGGGAAATCTCAGAGCAGTGTCAGGAGCTGTCAATCATTCCGCCCACTCTGTCCTGAGTGACATCACACTGGGGTTGACAGCCGTCAATCTCTACAGAATTCTGATAAAAGATGAAAAACCAGCGAGCACTTTAGCACTACTGCTGAGTACGGTTATCTTCACTACCAGCATCATTAAAGGTGCATTGTGTAATATTTAGGAAGATCTGTTGACAGAAATGCAATATCATATACATAACTATGCAAGGTCTTTATACACCACTGAAAACATAATGAACCGTTATGTTTTTATTAACTTTCTACGGTGGCCTTAAACGGACAAACGTGTTTCGTCACTATGTTGTTCTTCGTGTAAAGAAGCAAGCTAAACACTGACACAATGATGAACAAGTAACAATAATATTCGCAATAACATAATTTTACTGAATAATCAAGTAAGCCTAATTTCTTAATTTATCTTGATAAAGAAACCTCATTGCTTAACTGACTCTTCTGTCTCAGACGACGGCATCTTTTCCTGTCGGCCACCGTAACTTCTGTTGGGTGCAATTCACAACCTCACCACTAGATGTCGCTAAAATTACCGCATGGCACCTTTTAAGTAGAGCAGAAAGTTAAGGATTTTTAAATCAAAAAGGGGACAAGAAAGTACAAAAATCTAATCAAGGCACATTGAGTAATACAAATCTAGAAACTGTTCTAAGTATTTGTCTTTTTCTGTCTGACGTCTCAGTATCCCTCATTCCTGCATCCGTGTCTTGGATCAGGGGATCAGGATTCATTAACAATGCTATCGGTCTCTCTTTTACCGTTCTGCTCTGGCACGCTTTAAATTAAAAGAAAAACAATTAGGCTGAGAGAGTTATTATAGGGCTCTGATCTGATTTAAAATCTAGAGTGAAAAGCCAAATGGAAGGGATTATTAATAGCTGAAAGACGATTCAAAGCACAGCAGTGAAGATGTGACTGCAGAAGGATCGTTTGATAGGTGGACAGAAAAGCCGTGGAATGTTTTGCAGTGGTAAACTTCATTCAATTCAATTAATGTTTATTTGTATAGCGCTTTTCACAGAAATGTACATATACAAAGTCACAGTTAGTGGACTTCCTATGCCTGCATCTATGAAGTCTACAAGAATAAAGGTGTCTTGTATGTAATTTTAAAATGAGAAGTCATCTCTTCTATGAAAATGTATCTATCAATTTTGTAAATGCCTTATAGATCTTATTGGGAACAATTCATCCGTGTCTACATTTCATTTTTGTTAGTTGGTTGGTTGGTTGGTTAGTTGGTTTGTTTGTTTGTTGGTTGGTTGGTTGGTTGATTGATTGACTGATTTGCAATGTTTAATCAAAATGTGAAAAACAGACTTCTCTTTGGTGACTTATGCCAAACCTCTCCAATCATTAATGCACTTAAACCCTGCCACTTCAAGCTCACGTTAATCTCCATTCATTTTAGAATGCAACTCCCACATCCCAACATTCAATCAGCAACTACTGCATACCCAATCCCCCGCTACACATTTTTACTCCTCCAATAATCTGTTACACGCGGATGTACTGTACGTCACAATAGGGAAGAAAAGATTTGTGGCTATTTCTGTTTCATCTTGACCTTAAGGTTCAAGAGCACCCCCTATGTGACCTTAAATTCACAGCGGCCAAGTACCCATCAGTCTAAAGCAAGCAAATGTCATTTTTTGTGGTGGAGATGACCAAGAAGATATTCAAGAGCATTTGCCTTCTTATTTAGCAACATATTTAGAGTCAGCACAGCATTTATAAACCATTTTACTTTTGAAATGTGACATATTCCCAGGTAAAACAGGATATTCAGCAAGAAATGTACGGCTAGGCTCGATTTTATCCATCCAGAACTGACTGAATCATGAAAAGTGGCCGTTCCATACTTCCAAATCCAATCTTGATGCATTCCAATTGCAATCCAGTTCTTTTTCAAATCTATCTATACTTTCTATAAGCTAACATAACCTTAAAAATGACTGTATTAGATATTGGCAAGATTTTGGCTACTGAAGGCAGCATTACTTACAGTAGCCTAAACAGTGTGTAAATATTACCAAAAAAAAAAAAAGGGGGGGAAAGGGATTTCAGAGCTGGGCTAAGTTGTTACATTTTGATGTAAGATTACAACTACGCCAATTGGTATATTTTATTCTTGTAGAGTACAACAATCAAGACCTCAGCTAAAAAATATATAAATAGAATAGAATACACAAATCAGCCAATTGCAAGATTCCAATTCAGTTCCTGCCTTAAAAGGTAGTGAGCAAGGAAGCTCACACTAGGTTTTGAAACGGAGATCAACTTCATCAGCTTTAATGGCCCAATTGAAGCCAATTACCAAAAAATGCTTCCAGAAAGCTGTTAGCGCCTCATTGGAGGTTGGTGTTTCCATATAACATCACCTTCAACTGAGTGCCACGTCTTCTTGAAAAAACGTGAGAAGGCGCATCAGCCTCAGCTGGTCCGACTCATTATATTCCCAGGGTTGGTCTTCAGAGGACTAACTTATAAATATTCAAAGGTAATTAGGAGATCTCCACCTATCAGAATGAACAGTTGTATCACCACGGTAACCAAACCGCTGCACTAGTTTTAAGAACCCCCTTCATTTTGATTTATCAGCTTTGTCTGTAAAGGACTGCCAGTGTCCACGCACACCTTAAACATGCAAATGAATGCAAATGTATGCATGCCCCAACATTCACCTCGAAGTAACGCGTACATGTAGCAAATATGGAGTTGTCATTACTTAATGATCTCGGAAAATGTCTCGCATTTGGTTATTTTCCTTTGAAGCGCACTCAGCGTTGTGATGAATGCTTGTCAAACTACATGAAATTGTGATTTGGGTCAGGGTGGTCCCCCATGTGCTATTTTACAGTCCGTACGGTAATGTAGCCCTGAGGTAATCCATCAGCAAACCCATACAGTGTACAACACCTTTTAAAACAGGTCTGGCAAACTCGCAGTCGGCTGTACGTCAAAAGGGGGTTTTTAATCTCTCTTTACTGGCTGTAGAAATAGTGGCAGTAAACGGGACTTTTCATCACAGTGTGTGAGTGGAGTGATTGCCACAGTGGCGGCCCATTCCAGCTCGTTGAGTTTCAGGCTCGGGGGTAAATCTAACAACATCAGACCAGGCTCCCATTCAAAACTTCAAGTGGCTGAAATCATTTGCGCCTGAAAGCACAATCTCAGCTTTATTCCACTCTGTCTGCCCATATTATTTTTCCCAAACATTTATCTTTTTTCATATGGTGCACTGATGAATCAAACTCATAAACACTAATGCCGGGGGCACACTTAACGCCTAGCTAAAACATTCTAAGACTGAACTGAACACACTTACAGTTTCCATCGACTGCAGCAGATTTTAAACACTGACTGTGAACACCAAATGAACGCGACACGGCGAAATGCATGATCAGTCATAAGTATCAAATTACATTCATAATCAGCCTTACAGTCGTTAAATGTGTCCCCGGCTTAAGAAGTTGTATTAAGCCAGTAAAAATGATCAATTTTGAATTTATGTTAACTGTTAAGTCAACCCAAAAAAAGCGAATGGACATGCGTACTTGTGTCCCATATCCGGCTCGGGTTTATTTGCCAAGGTGGCATTCAGGCACAGGTTGTGTGTACCCAAACACGCCGCACAAGTCCTGAAAAGTGAAGCCAAAGCATCTCGATCGCTCCCAGGTGACTGGTCCCAGTATAGGTCATAAACCCCGCCCTCTCCATGTAGTCTAATGGGACGTGAGGCAAACTAAACCACCAAATTACAAATTAAACTTCAAATAATTTTTTTCCAAAGATGTTTTCTGTTATTTTATGTAGTTCTTATCACACTGATGTACGTTTAAGTGTTCGTTTTTGATAAATAAATGGTTGTAGTTATATGATGCTATAAAAACGGGAGTCTGACGTCATGATTGACAGCTGTGATTGACAGCTTCTCTGAGTCACTGAGGCACCAACTGACTTTTTAGGGATAAGCTGGAGCTTCAAATTTGATTTCTACATTTCTAAAACTGTTTATTTCACAACAACATAATGAGTTGTTTTGCAGGAAAATGCTCCCCGGCTCCACGTCGCGCTCAAATTGGCAAAATCAGGTCCCAAATCAGCGCAAGATGTCAGCGCCATATTGGGACATTGGCGGCTTCACTTTTCTACAATGGACGAGAGTGAAGGTGCGTCATCCTTTTTCTTTTTTGTTTTGTCTATGTGTGTACCACTTGGGACAGGACAATTCTTGTTACCACAAAAAAAAGATGTACCTTATAGATTATTCTAAATTTGAAAGACTACAATTTTCAGCAGGTCTTTTACAAAACTTGCTTCACAGAGATGACAATCCCAAAATCCATTGCAAAGAGCTCAGTGAAAACATTATTCCAAGATAGCGGAGTAGAGCTTTGCATATAAAATTATTTAATTTAATAGTTAAAATTTACAATAAATATAGTGCAACGTAAATAAAATACTGTTTTTACTATGTGCGCTGTATTTTTCCACTGTGTATCGTGTTGTCTTGGACCTTGTTGACACCTGGAATTTAATAATTGAGCTGATCTCAAATGGATGATGCTAAGCATAGGTGTACTGGAATGGGGCCTTAAATGTTTTGAGCTTGTCCGTTTAAAAAAAAAAATGCATTCAACCTGGATTGCTTTCGTAATGTAGATGCTCATGTTGTCAAATGTGTTCGAAGAGCCAAATTTGACCTCCTTCTGTCAACCTACCTGACCTAATACATAATAATTTATGTAAAAATTATTATAATTATTATAATTTATTAAAATACCATTTGAATGCAATGTTCAGTCAATGTTATCCAAGCGACGCATTCGAAGGGGAGTAAGAAGGAAATCTAAACAGAAGTGGTCACAGAAGATGCATTTAAAACACATCACCCATTAAAACGGTTACCAAGTGGAAACCGTACAGGAGGGGTCGAACTACTGCCCTAATGGAGACAGGAATACGCTTGACTTGCCCGCTTGAGAAAACCCAAGCATCGGTTGAGAAATGTCCCGTCTCCGTTGTTATCGCGTCATAAGATCTCAGATCATCGCTCATTTCATGTGTCTCTAGCTCAGAGGACGTGATCTGGAGTCTCAACTCATACATATCTCATAGCATACCGTACATATCTCAGCTGACCACTTGCGATCACATCATTAAAAACAGTGGAAACAGGGCCTTAGTAACATGCTAACATCAAACTCCACCGAAATCAATTGTGAGTCGATTCTCCCATGCACTTTTTATGAGGAGTGTGATTTTGTGTATGTGTAGCCGATGTAGATGTTTCCAAATTAGTCATGTATGAAGTTCGGCGTGAACTTTTTTACCTTCTCAGGCTGTTTTATAATAATTTGTTTCTAAAGTTGGGATTCTTCAAAAGGATGCACAGATGGCAATCGCAGCAAGGGACAGCATAAGGTTTAACAGACTTTACTCTTGTTAGTTGTTCTAGCGTTTGGGAATAACAGTATCTATCCTACTTCCTCATTACCTGCAAGCCAAATGTCCACACCAAATAGTCAATACAAATTGAAATGTTGGTGGGCCATACCATCCCTAACTTTCTGACATCAGAAATCTATTCCTGGCATTCCAGTTTCAATAAATGCTTTTTTCCAATAGTTGAGGAAGTTTTCATTTCTAATAGTTGCTGTATGAATGTTTTTTTATGACCCCTTTAGAAACAAATGATACATGCTCTGCTTCCAGTGTACGTTATTTTTGTACTCTCCCCTTCAAAATGTACCAATCACACATATGTGGCAATGGCAAGGTTTCCAGGCCAGCGATTCGCTCTACTCCTACACGAACTAGTGCTTCAAGATGCTCGCAGTCTGTGCCCAGAGCACCCTTAACACTTTCAGTCTGACGGTTTTGCAGCGTTTCTTCACACTGCCGGCGAGCGAAAGCATTATCAGCGGGGAGCCAGCATTCACTTGACCACATTTTACTTCTCTCAAATACAGAGAACAAAAGCGCATTTCTTTAGGCGTGCTAAATATATCTGCAGATATTATGATGATATAATCAAGCGAGTGAACGTGGTTGAAAGCCGACTTTGCAGGACATATGGCGAGTGCATGACGGTAAATAACAGCTCTAAAAACTGTGGGCATCCGGAGCTCTGACCACCTGTACGTGAGTCCGATGGATCCTGACAGTCTAATTAACTCTGTGGATGAAGGGCCCTCGGCCATATGTGCTGACTGGGTGAGCTGGGAACACAGCAGAAACTCACCCGTGACTTTAAACACACTAATTGGACCAACATAGCCCCCAGCAATCATTTCACAGCAACATCTAAATACCTGCACAGTCTCGCATGGATTTCTTGACTGTCCTGGTTTTAAAAAGCTATGAGCCAAAAAAAAAGAAATTGCACACCGCTCTGTAGAAAGGCTCGCTTATCCTAAAGTCTGTGTTTACGCATGCACATTTTTGTCGAAGCTGCCGCAATAATTAAATTCACAGCGTTTGGTAATAGAAAGCTAAAAGATATAATTGTAATTTGCACGGTATCCTTTTAATTACTTTTTGGTTCCATTTCATTCCATTTGAACTGACAGCATGATCAAGTTTTAATTGTTAGTTTTAGAAAACAGCTTATCTGCCCGCCTCGAGCCCACACGGCACTAAATTACCCGCTCCAGAGATACAAACACACACACACACACACCAAACTCAAGCACGTTTATTCAAAGAATAACTCACACAACTACGAGCAAAAGTATCTGATAAGTGACAGGTGCAGGAGGGCCATTTATTTCTCTTGAGCACAACTGCAGCAAGGAAAACAAAGATTGAGGATAAGAAAAAAGGATGAGAAATAGAGAGGTCTATTGTCCACAAAAAGTCCACACATGAGCAACCGCAAATGCAAACTTTTCAAGCAGAGCTGTCAATCACACTGAAAGCAATGCCCTTGTATTTATACAATATTTACATTCGACTCACTGTCCTGAAGCTCCGCCCATTAAAGTGATCTGTAACGCCAGGAATCATGGGGGATTACTCAGGGAAG
Source organism: Siphateles boraxobius (assembly GCF_051911475.1). Taxonomy (NCBI): domain Eukaryota; kingdom Metazoa; phylum Chordata; class Actinopteri; order Cypriniformes; family Leuciscidae; genus Siphateles; species Siphateles boraxobius. The sequence continues at coordinate 1,862,941 of NW_027508722.1, read as the reverse complement.
TTTCTCTGCTTCTGTGTGTTTATAAACAGACTGCAAACTCCTGAGCAGAGATGTTTACTATTCCACACGGCTAATGAAGAGAACACTTATAATTTGATTCACGCTGACTCACATTGCTGAAGATATCTGTAATGCATTGCAAAACACAATAATTGCGGTCCATGCACAAATATCTCATTTAGATGAGTAAGTGATACAATTTCCATTTATGTTTCCAAAAATGATGTGCTGTTACTGCAAAGTCAACTATCTTGTATCTCCACTAGTATTGTACATTTTGATTTGATGAAGCTTACAAAAAGATATGCTGGTTGTAGAAGAGATAACTGACTTCAACCAGGAAGGAAATATTTAACCAGTTGCATTGATGTAAAATGGCTAGATTTAAAACCGTTTCCTAGTGGATGACGTCAGAATTACAGCCTTCATCTGCTATTCACAGTTAACATGAACAAATAAATGGCTAGAATCTAGAATTTCCATGTGTACCAAGTTTTGTAATGTTTGAATAAATATACAGATCAATTAGCAAGGTTATTATCGCTAACTAAAACAATAAAAAAATTATGTTAACGGAAATGATGAAGTTGAAATAAAAATGTATTAATTACCAGGGCCGGCGCTCCACACACGCACATCACGCACTGCGCGTAGGGCACCAAGTGCTTGGGGGGGCACCAAAAAATCTGGGTCGTGAAAAATCATCACAATAGGCTACTAGTATAAATAATAAATAAAATGTCTAAAGCATGTTAGTATACAAAAGCAATACAAAAGAAATATAGGCCTAGACCAAATTAGTCAAGAAAAAGGTGAATCTCCTGTGCCAGTCTCCCTCTGGTGCCCCCCCTTCCTACTTCCCAGTGGTCTGTTCATGGCTCAATCAATGTCAAATTTGGCAGACACTGACCTCAGACATGGCCTCGAAGAGGCACCAAGAGTCGGGGGCGGAAAAAGGAAAAAGAAGAGACAGCGGGATGATACTCGCGCGTCGCTTACAGGTAAGACAATGTTTTAAATAAAAATGTTAGTTTTGTAGCGCGGGCGCCCTTGCGTCGTGTATGCATGTCCAGGGGGGCGTCGCTAGTAGTGCAAATGATCCGGGGCAGGCTTTTTTAGCCCTGCATGTTGAATCTTTTATTTTAACGGGGGTCCGGGGTTTTCTCCCCCGGGAAATTTTGAAACTTGGGCTGTTTAAGATGCAGTTAGTTTGTTTGAGAAGAAAAGGAAGACCGCTTAGATACGCTTTTTCGTTGTTGTTCTATGCGAATAATGCGGTCATTTTCAAGAGGTTCATAGGCCAAGGCCCAAGGGCGACATCTTTTGGTGAAACTGCAATTAGGAAAAAAAAAAAACCTACATGTCTACATGATATATGTGTGTGTACGGTGTATAATTGTTTTGTATATATAAATACACACACATATGCACCTATATATTTAAGAAATATTTGCATGTATATACTGTATATATTTATATATAATTTATATTATATAAACATTTAAATATTTTATATATAAATAACAAATATTTCATAAATACATACATGCAAATGTGTATTTATATATATACAAAATAATTATACACAGTACACACACATAAATCATTCATGTAGACACAAACTTTTATTTTGGATGCGATTAATCGCGATCAATCTTTTCCCAGCCCTACGAATTATGTACAGAATTATTATATTGTGCCTCATCGGACCTCTTTTAAAGGTAAAATAAAGTTTTGAAATTTAAATGTTCCAGTGACACATAGGCCTATATAAACCTAACTAAGAACCTAACTAAGAAATTCTAAATGGTTGTTATTCCTCGGGTGAGTGGGGAGTGGGGGGTGGGGGGGGCACCCAAATGGCTAGCGCCGGCCCTGTTAATTACACACACAAAAAATGACAAAAGCACAAAACTTAATTTCTAAACATTAAATTAAAATTATTAAAAAGACAAAATATACAAAAATAAAAGCCAATTCAAAATATTAATAAAACTATAAGAAGACAAAAAAAAAAAAACTAAAATAACACTGCCAATTAATCACTATGGGCCACATCCAAATGAATCGGCCTATATGCCCACGATTATTAAATGAATAAATATAATTTGTCAGGAGTATCTTGATAAACCCAATGATGAGTTAAAAGAAGCAGATTTTCAACAACGACAAAAAACACTCAAGGCCGCACAAAACTTTGCTTCCTTAATCAAACTGTTTTAGAGATATGAAAGTATCTCCATATTTTTCACCTCATAACTTTGACAAATCTTACTTATTTATGATAACCTTTTGTCAAAGGAGTATTGAGATTAAGTGTGCCAAATTTAGTGTGAATCAGAGCAACATGTTATTGGCTATTTTTAATAATGCTTCAATCAGAAAAATGGCAATATATCAAGGATGTCAGCGGTCATCAAGCCACTTCACAAAGACTTGTAAAATTATTAACTTATATTTCACAGTAGGGTTATTAATATGATTGATTGATGATATGATGATATTATTGATATGATTTATGATATGATTGATATGATATATGATTGATATGATATATGATATGATTGATATGATATATGATATGATAGGATATGCTATGATATGATATATGATTGATATGATATATGATATGATTGATATGATATATGATATGATAGGATATGCTATGATATGATTGATATGATATATGATATGATTGATATGATATATGATATGATAGGATATGCTATGATATATTATATGATTGATATATGACATTATATGATTGATATGCTATATTATATGATTGATATATGACATTATATGATTGATATGATATATGATTGATATATGATATGATATGATATGCTAGGATAGGATATGCTATGATGTGATATGATTGATATGATTGATATGATATATGATATGATTGATATGATATATGATATGATTGATATGATATATGATATGATTGATATGATTGATATGATTGATATGATATATGATATGATTGATATGATATATGATATGATTGATATGATGTATGACATGATAGGATATGCTATGATATATGACTGATATGATATATGATATGATAGGATATGTTATGGTATATGATTTGATATGAGATATGATATGATATATGATATGATATATGATATGATGTATGATATATGGTATGATATGATATATGATATGAAATAAAAGACTGGACTATCACCAACACTTACCACCTAATATGTCACCTTATTATTTTTTTGCTGCTTTGGAAGCACTGCTATTTCCTTCAGGAAATGCAAATGTAGTTATTATTTTCAGTTTCAGGACTATGAAACTGGATACTCATTACAAATGCATCATTCGTTAGTACTCTCATCTGAGAGCAGACGTATGAAAATGATGAAATAAATGACAGCACAGCTGCACAAATTTAAGTTTTTTTTTTTTTTTCATATTCCAAAAGAGCATCTGTGTTCATTTTGGGTTTTACAGCATTACCGTGAAGAACAAGCTGGAGATAAAACATGCAATTTGCAAGCAATGTCACTCGAAAGTCACCTATCATAAAAAATGTACTGCAGTCAAATGAAAAAAAAAAATCATTTCACACTCAAGGTTAGAATCGCAATGCTTTATGTATCACAAGATATAAAAAGGATTGCAGTATTTGCCAAATATGATCTATGCTTTGTGACAATACCGCATCTCTATCACAGAGTCCTATTGCACTGATAATATATATATATATATATATATATATATATATATAATACAGAATACATAATATTGTAATAATAATAATGTCTAAATACAAATAAAATTAACAGCTCGTACATTGTATATAAAATTTTGCATTCATTGCAACTCCAAATTATGTTGATTTATTGAGACCACCTAGATATAAATGTGTATATAAATCTAAAGGTGCAACATTACATGAAAAATAAACGTTCGAATCGTTTCCACCAATAAAAGCATTACCGTCCTCGCTTTAATCTTCACATGACTGTGCCGATGTACAGAAGCGTGTGTTGTTTTGTTTTCAGTCATTGCGGAGGCAGTTTATTTCTTCACAGAAATTAGAAAGGTTTTTACCGTGCGAGTGCAGCAAAACAGCAGCGCTTGAGATTCATTAGTTAAAAGGCTCCCTAATAAATTCCCCACTTTTAATGTTTCACACAGCTATTAAAGCCACGTTGAGCGGCCGTGTCCCTGTTGCCCATTACGGCTTTCAATAAATGACAATCGTGCAGCACTTAAAAAAAAGAAAAAAACAGACAGGCTTCCAGGCCCGCCGCTCAAAGGACCCTAATAGCACATAAAGATGTATTAGCCGTTTCGCACCGGTGTTTTATAAAAGGGAAGCACTTTGTTTCTGAGTTGCGGAGGCTTTAGTTAATGAATAGAGGCACTTCTCCTCTCCTGCTAATTCACACCGCTTATATCAATCTCTGTCGCTCGCTCCAGACGGGAAGAGCGATCCGTTCCAGCGCCACAAAAACAACCCCGAAAGACCAGGCGATTATGATGAAACTCGTGTGAAATCAGACTTGTTCTGGGCCTGATGTTTGCTTTACCTGTGATGTATAGGTTCTGGAGTCTTTTAAAGGGAAAATAAAAACAAAGAAAGACAAATACCGTCCACAAAGCCAAATTTAGGACGAAAGGCGCATCATTGATTACGCCGTGAAGCTCGGTGCTTTAATTAATGGTTTCCTGAAAGGGAGGAAAACACAAGGCTGGAAATGAGCCCCACGGGGGCCGGAAAATAAATCTGTGCTGTCCGTTCTTATATTTACCCTCTTACGGAGGAGAGACAGATACTCTGCTGGCTTTTCTTTCACCAAAACACACAAACACAATCCCTCTGAGTCTCCAGATCACGTCCTCTGCGCTAGAGACACATGAAATGAGCGATGATCTGAGATCTTATGACGTGATAACAACGGAGACGGGACATTTCTCAACCGATGCTTGGGTTTTCTCAAGCGGGCAAGTCAAGCGTATTCCTGTCTCCATTAGGGCAGTAGTTCCACCCCCCTGCTTTTAAAGACCAGTTATTATGTTTGACACCAGTGGCAGACACTAAAAGCAGCAGCTCCTAGCCACGTCGTACACACACACACACACACACACACACACACACACACACACACACACACACACACACACACACACACACACACACACACACACACACACACACACACACACACACACACACACACACCTGCAGGCCATTTAGTGGACTTGGAAACCAGTGGGAGGACAAACGTTAATGCATGAATACAGAAAAAATGCATCTGTCAGTGATGATGACAAGCACTGAGAACTTAAATGGCTTCCAGCTGATCTACAGTATTTTCTATTATATTCCAAACAATGTGTTTGGAAGAGAAAGGGAGGCTTACAATGACAAATATCTGCGATTAGTATTTTATTTTAATTAAAAAATCATCTACAAATATTGTGTCCTGATGATAATGTATGCTTTAGCTGTTTTTCCTAGCATATTTGTAACAAAACAAGACAAGGTCATGGTGTGACTCCAGACGAGTCCTCCATCGCTCGGTGAAACGGCACCCGTCACAAAAGCAGCTGGTGGAGCTTTGTGATTTTGTGCGTCGCATTTTTGTTTTGGTGAATTAATTCGAGTCCGAGGCCACACTTAAAAAACCTGGAATTTGTATTCATTTATATAAAGCTGGAAATAAACAGTTTTAGAATGTGGATCTGTTACGGACCTTCGTGTCGTGCCAAACTTATTTTCTGCAGTACAACAAAAAAATGGGAAAAAAAGAAAAAAAAAGGATATTTTTTGAAGAAAAAAAAAAGAAAAAATTAATTATTTTGGAAAAAATGCACTAACAACATTGACATTCATTGTATGGACAAAAATGATATATGTATTAGGGTTGGGCGAACGGACGATGGCTGACAGACATCACAATGTTTAGCCGACATCGCGATCCCCCCCATGGTTTCCATGGTGACGCGTCATGCTTGGCACGTTATTCACTACAGCCAAAATAGAGCTGTATGACAGATTTAGCGCTTTTATTTCTAAATATTAACAAACTTGCTTACCATGTCATAAACTATCTTCTATTCCGATTCTCAAATATGTGTAAGTGAGTTTGTTTTGTAGTTTAAAAAACCTTTATAAGTTATCTTGATCTGTAACGTGAGATGGGCGCCGTGTTTGGGCCGCAGTTCAGAGATACCTGTCTGTTGGATTTAAGTTATTACAGCGCGTGAATTCATCAGTTTCTCCCGAAATACATGAAAGTAAGTGGCCGGTGCACTGAAAATAGAGTTGACTTTATAGTTATTTACGCTGTCTCTGATATGAATAAAAACCGTCGTCAAATATCACTTGAATGGGTTGTTATTGCTGCTTCCATAGACACCATTGTGTATTTTACAAACTATAAATGTATTGTTTTGCTATAAATTATATGTACTTAAATGTCTGAAACCTAAAATAAACATTATGTGGTTAAAAACACTGAACAGTCGTGATATAGCCTATGTCAAGCGCTGAGCGCGTCCGTCTTTGGCTCAGTGCCAGCCACAGTGCGAAAGCACATTTTGAATCTGGCAGTGACGTCACGACATTCGCTCCTTACTGTACGTTCACACCGCCGCCGGCGAGAGAGGCATAATTCGCTCTCGCCGCCCTGCCAGCGACGCTGTCGAAAGATTCGTGGACGCTCTGATGCTCTGACATAGATCGAACGCGTGGTCTTTTTTACAACTGTATTTAAAGGGGCCACAAAGCAAACAAGCATGTTGATTGTTATTTTTGCAGAAAATTGATCGATGGAAAAAACGTAACGATTATAGTGACATGTTTGCTAATGAAATAAACAAATTAAAAGCCATTTGTGTGGTGTGGCTTTTGTGTTCATGGTTAAGTGCTATTATAATTTGCATTCCCGCTGAAAAACAAGCGTTATAGCGCGAAAATATTGCCTATAAATAGTGTTGCGCACCTTCTTATCAAATTCAAATGATCAACCTCCTCAATTTTACTGGGGAACTAATGTGGTCGGAACCAAAGTTTACAGGACTGCGTTCTCTGGACTCCTCTCAAACGGAGCACTTCTATATTCCGATTGGTTGCCGCCGGTTGCCGCCGAACCGCGTCATTGCTTATTACCATAAAGTGGACCTGACTTCAACTCTCCTCGCTGCTCTCACCGTCCAAGACGCGCCGCTCTCGCCGGAGCTCGCCGCCGGCTCTCATTGACAATGAATGACTTCCGGCCACTTTGACGCTCTCGCCGGCGGCGGTGTGAACACACAGTTAGTGGTCAGCTGCTGCAGAGCTGCCGACATCGAAATTGCTGATTAGATATAGAGGAAAATGAAAATATTACGAAAATGAAAATGTTACCCCCTCCTCCCGATGTCATCGCCCATCGCGATGTTTCACTGTAGACATCGTCTGATGCCAAATTGGTAGACATCGCCCAACCCTAATATGTATTTTACAAGATATCTTATAAAGTCAGTCATGCAGGTATGGATCAACATGCGAGAGAGTAAATTATGACAGAATTTACATTACAAAAATGCTGGGTAACTATTTCTACCCAAACATGGGGTTGAGCCGCTAGAGGTTACGCCTGTGACGTCACCGGCGCCACTGAGCGGCAGCATTGGTTTTCAACGTAAATGCCACCAAATAACCCACACAAAACACGTCTAAACCGAGAAAAGAGCTTTGCGATTGACTGAACAAATAGACTTGACAAGAAATCTGAGGTGTATTTTTACAGACTGCTGAAAGCTACAGGACAGAGAAGCAAACGGATCCTGCACTTCCCAGAAACACCGGATCCAGGCAGAGAAAGCTGGATCTGCAGTTTTCATTTTGTGTCAATATGCTGAATTTAGAGGTAAAATCATACCCTACAATACTGTACTGACAACTCATCAATTAAATATTTACCATCGAATATTCTGCATAATTGACAAATAACTCTGACAAAAAAACTATCCAAGTTTTAAGGCTGGACGATATTACGATATATGTAACATTGAATACACGGATTTAGACCTACGAATGTTGTATTTATATAAAGCAATCAGAGGCAAATTTGCTTTCAGTTTTCCCCCGGCGTTGAAATCAGGCTCATATAAATGTCAGGAAACAGGATTCCTGCTGCATGTCAATATCCACGGATCACTGGATCTTTGGTAAGTCGTAAGAAACACTATAACGAGTCCAACCTTTAAATTAAACTGATAATTGTTTGTTTTATACGTGTTTTCACAGATTTTCCCATTAAATCCAGTCAAGCCGCAGCTCTTCTGCCACTCAGTCCGGCTGAGGGAGTGTGTTCCCGTGGGAAAGTGATGTCAATGCATACCCTCTATTTGGTCATTGTTGGGGTTATGTTTTTCAGAGTTGGGTTGTTTTGCTCAGTGGCTGGAAGTCTCACTACGGTTAAAACTATGCACTCCTTCCCTTGCGTTCAACCTGGTGCGCCATTACAGGCTTTTAGCATCCTCTTCAGAAGTGATTTTATTCATAAAGATACTGAATCTAATTACTATTGATGTAGAAATGAGTTTCGACGGCGGTCTGAGTTTCGCAGTTCCCACTCTAAATGCACATACTGGCAATATTGTAAGGGCATGTATAAAAACGGTTTTACACCTAAATGTGGAGTTGAGTCTCTTGGGTAATTTTTTTGGGCTGTCTTTTCCAATGTCGGGTAGTTTTTGTTTCCCAGCCATTGGGTCTCAGCTGGTTCAATCTCTTTCACAGTTAAAACACCCCTCCACATCACAACAACCCAGGCGTTAATGTCCTCTTTAGGAGCGCATCACCAAATGAATGCATTTCTTCAGTGAAATTAAGTTTGTACATATTTTATTTTCATCTGTAATATTTAATGTACAGTAAATTCATTTACTTTACACAACGCAACATACAGGGATGAGATGTCGGTCAGCTAAATGCGCCAGTCAGCATTTTTGCATGATGAAATGCTGCTTGACTTTTCATAAAATAATCTGATTTTATTTGTTATAATACTAAATCTAATTACTTTGGGTGTTAGTTGTGTTTTCTGTGGTCTGAGGTTTGCAATTTCCCCGGCCAAACATCAGCCCAGCGCCAGCTCAGATTTCAGCAACACACCAGCATGAGAACCAGCGCCAGTTTGGCACTGATTACACAGTGGTTGGGCTCAGGTGCAGGACAAAACAGATGACGATATATGAAAAGAAAAAATAATCTCTGCACATTGAAGTTAAAGCTTCATACAATACATATATAGATATATATGTATTTATGAACAGCACAACGTTTTGACCAATGAGGTCTTCATCAGGCACAATTTGTGAAGTGTGTGTGGCGAGCACGACGAGGCCGAGGGCCGTGAGAGGATCGAGAGAGGACCAGGCCTGGACTATTTTATTTGATGTTTTGTTTTATTATGTGTGGCGGCAGTCGACCGCGAGGGACTTTCATTTTTTTATTTGTTTATTAAAATCTTTGGAATGAAATCTTTTCACAGAACGGATCTCGTGTGGCTACATACACAACTTTGTCAATGACTGTGTTGGGCTGCTTTGTATTTCGTTGTTTTTGTTTTTGTTTTGTGCTTTTTCTCTCTTCTCTATTGTATATGTGTGTCACCCACTACGTACCCTGTATATGTTACTGTTTTTTAAATTTGCAATAAAAAAAGTAAAAATATTTTGGATGTTTGCCGGTTCCCGTCTCCTCCTTCCCATAACAACGAACCTTGTTACAGTCGGATGCAACTCTTTATGGACACAGGTGATAGCATTAATAATATAATATAATACAATACAATACAATATAATATAATATAATATAATATAATATAATATAATATAATATAATATAATATAATATAATATAATATGGCAAGACGTTGAGCTGTTCACAAAGAAATTACATTATTTTCCTTTAAAAAAAATAAAAAAATAAAAAAAAAAGACCAACCCGACGTATTAGGTAGGAATAACCCACGGCTGGGTTTGTCCATGTTTGACCCAGCAGTTAAGTTGCAAAACAACCCAAATTTTACCCAATTTCTCCCAACGTATCTTAAGGCCGGGACACACCAAGCCATCGGTCGGCAGTCGGACCGTTTTTGAGCGTCGTTCGGCTTAGTTTTTTCGGTTTGTTCTGCAACGTTTGCTGTAGTCGGACGCCACCTGGGTGTTTTGGGCCGGTTCAGCATGTTGAATCTGCATCGGGCCGTCGGTGAGAGAGAACGCTATGATTGGCTGTTCAGCTCAGCGAACGAGCCCATGCACGAGAATAAAAGCGAAAGTGATGAATGCGAGCAAAGAAGTCAATGGTACAGACGGAAGCCTGTTATAATTTTACATCATCTTACCTGAGCATTCGAATGCATGAATATTTTCATAACAAAATGAGCCGACTGGAATGAAGAAAGTGATAAGCATGATTGATATTCAAATGGTAAGCAAGTGCCTAGTTCGCAATCCCTTTTTGAATGACGAAAACACACTGTTGATAACTGCTGATATAGACAGATATATACTTCCACACAGTGCTAGTTGACAGTCGGCATTAGTCCTGTTGGTGTGTTCAAGCGCAGTTTTTTTTATCCGAGACACAGCCAACATGAGGCAACAACACAGTCAGCTTAAATTGCCACTGGTTCTTTGACTTCGGCTTGGTGTGTCCTGGGCTTTAGTGTGTACTCATGCAAAATAAAGGAGGTATCACGTAAACAGTGGTTGTGTGGTGTATGTTCTAAACTGTTCGAGAATGTAAGTTAATCTGAAGATATTAACCTATACATGATGTAAAAAATAAGATAGCAATCTTGAAACTAAAACTAGTATGTAAGTGTTAAATGAACAACCTAATTTGGTGTGTTCTGTCCTATATTTAAACAGTGGAAGGGCTCAAATTAACCCAAATTCGGTTGTTTTTAACCCAGCATTTTGAAATTGTGGATGAAATATCCCTTTCATTTTAAACCCTATAACATATTACCACACCCACCTTCATAAACCAGCAACTTGATGAACAACAGTGGCTGAATCTGAAAGCGTACACACTAATGAACCTCCTGAAATTGATTTGGGGCAGCAGATTAGTCTAATGATCCACAAGAGAGAATATTTAAAGTGAATTTGTAATACTATTTTCTCTCTAAAAATGATATCAAAAGTTGAAGAAAGTGTTGAAAGACACACATTTAGACAAACTGACCACCAACCTCAACTTTAGATGCCATTGATCCGATTCATGAAATCAAACGCACAGGATGTGACACGATCATTGGATTCGGACGTTTCTAACTTCTTATGCTGCCTCAATTTTGAAGCTTTTGGATGGAGCCAGTGTTAACTACCCCAGTACGTGTGTGTTAGCCGCTCATAAAAGAGGCTGTTTACATATAAACAGTGTTGGGGAAAGTTACTTTGAAAAGTAATGCATTACAATATTGCGTTATTCCGTTCAAATGTAACTAATTTGCGTTACTTAGTTACTTTTTTTAGAAAAGTAATGCGTTACATTACTTTTGCGCTACTTTTCTTTTACCTGGGCTGGGCTTGTTTTTTTATAACAAAAAAGTTATATTTTTGGCCAAATGTAAAGACCCTTTCACACCAAAAATGAAATAATAAGCCTCAGGCTGAAGGAAATGCAGATTCACTCCTGGACAGAAGAGGGCGCCGCTCAAACAAACCTTTCAGCTGCTGTTCTGGATAACAGAAGAATAGGATGCAGGAGAAAAAAGATTAACACTTAATTTACCTATAAAAACAAAAATATCTTTAGTCATTTTTGCTTATGGTTTAACTGAATCATCAAAGGTCAGAAGCAAGTACATTGGTCAATAAAGTGAGATTAAATGCATACTAATGTATGTTTTATTGAACATATTTAGTTATTGGATGTTTGCATAGTATTCTGAGTCTGGATTTCACTGATTTTATTCGTTTTTATGAATATTTAATATTTTTTTGTGCAAGTGAAATGCACACATTTAGTCTAGAACTACAATAACCATCATGTTCACACACAGCGCCTCTTCACTTCGATGTCTCTCAACATGGGGACGGGAGAGCTGTCAGTGAATAAATGGGAAAACAAAGTAACTTATTTGAAAAAGTATCTCAGATATTTTGTTGTAAAATTTAAAAGTAATCCGTTACTTTACTAGTTACTTGAAAAAGTAATTTAATTACGTAACCAAAGTTACCTGTAATGAGTTACACACAACACTGCATATAAACATCTTTTTCTGACTGTATTTGGTTCAATAAACCTTGACTCGCATTATAAGAGGAAAGATCGTGTATTAAAGACTGACTGATTAATTAAAACCCATTAACAGCTGAGCCTCACATTACAATAAAGACGACACAAAACAACTCGGCAGGCATGACTAATCAATCTACTTAAACTCCAGACTTGGCCAATCAACGAGTCACCCTTGCCGATCTTGTGAATCTGAACATACCTCGCAGCTCAAGCATGACCACACGGCTGTCATTATGATTGACACACTGATGACTGTAATTGAAGGAGACCCACAGTAAAGTCTAAGCCACGGCCAGCATGTCCTCTAGTTCGGTGAGGAGGTTGTTGAGCACTTTCCTGTCAAAATCAAGCCTAGCCTGTTTGCTAAAGCGAGTCTTTGTGAGCCTCTTTGCTTTGGACTCCTATTGGTGAAGAGTTTTAATAAGCCTAGCAGGTTTGGATGGACATTATGTCTTCAGTAGAGATGTCAAAAGCTCTGGTTCTTTGGTGTCAAGTCAATGAAAAAAAGCATGGTTGAGTCACACTTGGTTTTGTATATGGACGTCAAGACATGCATGACATAAATGTCTGTATGTATATGAATTCAAAATTTAACTTTTGTTAATTGTTGTTAAATTGTATAAGTTTCTTAATTTAAATTAATTAGACATGCTTTTCGATGACTAACATTTAATCATTGCAATGGGAGAAAAAAATATGGAATCCAGAATAATTAAAACAGAAAAAACTGCATTTAAGAAAAAATAAAAAAGATTTCATAGGCCCCTTTCTGTACTGGTTTATCATTTTAACTGCAGGGTTCCTACACAAAAGTCCATACTTTTCCAGTCTCAAATTTCCAGACCTCATTTCAAATGATTTTTCAGACCATGTTAAACATTAATGGTTCGCACAGCATTATTTTCGGTAAAAATCATCTGTAAATATTTTTATTTTCTCTGTTTTTCATTGGTTTTCTCAAAGTAATAACATGCGCCTGCATGATGAGAAGAAGCCTAAAAAGCTTTATAACCTGCATATATTCACATCTGAAACGACTACTGTAAATGCGGTTTGATGTTGCATGATCACGCAACAAAGGTTTGTTTATTCATAAACTGAAAACAGCATAGACTGAAATATTGATTCTTGGGATTTAAGAATTGATATTTGTTCATTAAAATAAGAATAGATTAAAATCGAGACATTTACATTTTTAACCCAGCCTGTGCGATACATTTATCTGTAGAAATTCTTAATTTTATATTTTAGAAAACTGAATAGGGGAATAGTCTGGAAAAACAATTTTTCCACACAATTCCAGACCTCAAATCAAATTCCATACTCTTCCACACTTTTGGTATATTGCAACGGGTATATTGTCCACCAGTGCAAGGTGTTTTGGGTTGATATGTATCCAGTTGGCTTAATGCCAATATTTTTGTCTGATACGATAGTCTTAAACGATTTTGACTTCTAAATTCTTGTCGTGTCTCGGACAAGAAACATGTCAGACTACACGTTGCTTCATGACCAATCATCGCTTGCCATCTTTAGCGACATGCGTGATGTCATCGAGAAGGCGGAACTGGCGACTGACTTCTGGAAACAACAGCGTAAACACACCTTTATATTTCTATTCATTCATGGCGAGTCCGCATCGTCAACTTCATCTTTGCACCGACAGAAAACACCAGTTTATTAATAAACAATTAAATGTCTCCTTGCTATTTTTTACACATTCATAATCATTACTTTTGCCGGTTCTTTGTGGCAAGCTTTATGCGTGCGCTCATGCGCTTGAGTGCGGCTATATAACGCTCATTATCCTGTATAGCCTATTTAAGTAATTAAATCAATATAAAAGGGGCGATTTGTCCACTAATGGCTTAAATGAACAACTACTAGTAGACTAGAAAACAACTTTAGACGGAGGCAGCCCTTATTCCACATATTTTCGAACCAGCAGGGCATTCTGGGTTGAGCGCGCGACCCTGAGCGGATGAGCGAGTGGAGGAATATTCAGAAATGCGCTCTCTCTCTCCGCTCACATGCTCTGGCCGGATGATCACTAATGCAGGGATAAATAGACCTGTCTTGCCAAATAGATTTCTCTTCTTTTCTTTATTTAACAGATTGCAAAGTGGCACTTTTATTTCTTTACTATTGTTGAACTTGATACAAATTTTGACACAACTGCGCTTTTATTTTCTCTATTTTTGAATTCCATGCAAGTTGTGACACAGCTGCACTTTTATTTTCTTTATTTTTGAACTTGCTGTTATTTGATGTAGATTGTTAGTTTGTATTTAGATTCATCTTGTTACTATACTGATCAATGTTCCCTCTAATTTTTTTTCTTGCTGAGCAAAACTTTTTTCTATTGGGCGGACATATTTGGCCACCGGAGCAAAGATATTCGTTATACCTGACCTGTACAGCATACGTAGAAACACAATGGTTTCAACATTCAGTTGTAACTTTTAACTTGAATGTGGCATTTCTATTTTATTTGACCCTTGATGTAACTTATTGGTATTAAATCATATTTTTGAAAAACAAGCAGTTAATTAAGAAGTCACTAAATGAAGCACATTTTGGGTTACCTGATATTTTTTTCACAGTGCTGTAACTGTCCAGTCTTTACCAAGAAATCCTATGAAAAATAATTTACAAAATCTTCTGCGGGACAGTTCAATTCTTTACAATAATAGAATATAGTATGAAAGAAAAGTAAGCTGTTACACTGAGATTGTTTGGGAAAAACATAAAGTGTTTTTGTACAGTCAAGCATTAAACCATCAAAGTTAAATGATTCTTTATTCTTATGAATTTCCAATATTTTATTTAGCAGGGGGTTTCAAAGTTTTAAATGGCAATGAGCCCATGAGATTCTTTATTTAGGCTTATAATATAATAAAATATAGGCCTAATATAATATAATATAAAAAAAAACGAATTGAAGTATTTGAAGTGTTATAACATATCAGTTTAAATGCTTCAATTTGTTTGCATATTATATTATTATAATGTATAAGAAACTGAAGCATTTAAATAGATCGAATAGCTAAATATTTTCAAGAAAAGTGAATATGTGAACTCTTTTATAGTAATCTAACCATGCCTGAACCTTATTTCTACCACTTTAATCAAACCACTCTTCTTTAAAACATTATGATGTGATTTTATTTCACATGTCTGCGTTTCTCGTTGCCTCTCGTATTGAGCTATTTGGTCCGCACGCAAGACTCACTGCCAATCACACGTGCTCACATCATTCTCTTTCTATGAAACCTGTAAACTGCATTCACCAGTTTTCACTCTATAGCGGTTGACCAGAGCACTGAAATTATTTCTCACTTAAACTATAATCAAATGGATTTCCCCACACATTTCGCGTCAGTCCTCTGCGTGGCATTTTAATCTTTTCTGCGCGGCCGCGGCTTCAGAAGTGCGCGGCCTCAGCATCAGAAGAGCGCGGCAGCTTAGAGGGAACATTGATACTGATACTACTTGTTACTTCAATAAATTGGAACACTTTAAGCTTGTTGCGTATTTCATTAGCATTGTGTTGGGGATGGGGGCAGGTGGGGCTTGAAAATTCCCCCTGGTCCAAAGTGGGGAATGACCGAAAAGGTTTGAGAACCGCTGGACTAGAGTATTGTTTTCATAGCTCTATGAACCTTAAAAAAAATTCACCCCCCTCACAGTACTCATGAAAGGCAAAATTAGCTATATAGACCAAAACCACTTTTCGTACCAGGCTGTAAACATGTTTTTTTTCTGCTGTAAAGTTGGCCATTTTAACATGGGGGTTTATGGGATTGACTCTCTTTTAGAGCCTTTCTCCAGTGGCCAGTCGATGAATTGCAGTTTAAGTCACTTCCGTGTTGGATTCAAGAGAGAGAACCAAAGGTTGCCAATTGTCAGGACCGTAAACAAAAAAACAAAAAACTTGCTGCTGCAAAAGCATCACATGCTGCACCTGACACCATTTGGAGGAGATTTTAGGCATAATGTCATCAGTCAGTATGAAGAGGAGAAATGGTAGTTGTGAAGAGCTCATGGAGTGTGAACACAAGCACTGATAAATGTCAACAGCTGTAAATAAACCACCACTGACCTCGTCCAGCTCCGAGATGAGCACGGGTTTCTCCTCAAAGCCGATGGGCATGGGATCGTTGGGGGGGATCTGAACCTCCTCATACATCTTATTATTCTCTCTTCTGATCCCCTCGGGCAGCAGCATCTGCCGGCACAGCAGAGAGGACATGATTACACAGAAACACATACAATTAAACCTTCATCATGCATTAGCTCACGGCCACAGTCACAAACTAAACGTTGAGGGCTGTGGCCACCAGTGTGCTTTATTACCGCTGAAATTAACTGAACACACAGTGCTTCAGTGATATGAAATATCATAACGCAAGCATCACTTCTTTGCACATTTGAATGCAGTGGGTTGAGCTAGGCTTGCTATATTCTCTTATGGAAATCATTATAGAATTAGGAGAATAAATATCTAATTTTAGCACGCTGCATTTCCTCCAGCTCCTATAATTACAACTCATTTTCACCAATCTGAGAGCATATGCCGAACTAATGAATGTGTCATAATCAGCTGTTGATCACAGTAGACAGCATCATGCATCATCATATCTGGCAATGCTACTCATGTTAGTCGCATATTGTTGTTCTAAACACACAGCCAGAGCCAAAATCATTAGGAAAATCATTGTTTTGTCATTGTAAGCATTCAAATAGTGCTTATTATTATTATTATTAGGAAGCAACTTCACATACTTGATATTCTCCTGGACAAATCTTTAGCACGTAACTCATCACTACAATTATTACAGAGATTTCAAGCCCTATTTTATACCTCATTCATTGAAAGTGCCACCCATGTAGCGTGACGGCACACTACGTTTATTGTAGATCTGATCCTTGCGCGGATATTTAGACTAAGCTTAAGACCTCCAATACACACTCAATTGACATCAAGTTGGGCTTACATTCAAATCCTTTCAGGTATTGAGTTTAAAAACCTTTAAAGTCGCTGTACACACAATTTTCCACACAGTAGAGCTGTTCTGGATACATTTGAGAATCACGATTTTTTGGTTTCAAACCGAGATCACGATTCTCCCACGATTCTGAACAGACAACTAAACATAATAACGTGTCATTTACTAGAGGTTCTGACAAAATGATCATTGCCGCAGTCTATTTAAGATGTTTAATGAATATAAATATTTTTTTTTTATTTTTTAAATGGTTTGAATGAATGATTCAACGACTCACTCATAAATACTTCATTGTGTCATTATCTACTGGATGAATCAGCGTTTTTAAACTAATCTCTTGAATGAATGATTCAATGAAAAATAACTTGTCGCCAACTGGTGGCGTAACAATGCAATCATTATTTGAAGCGCCATGTTACTTTCAACAAGCGATTTGCTCTATTTTGATCGCTTCCGTAGACTATGAACTATAAACTTTTATCCCAGGTCATAATATGAATATTTTTAACACAGAAATAATGATACTGTGTGGTTGAAAAGACTGTTTGTGAAGCAAACACAGATCTGAAGTAATGATTTATACAGGTTTAATAGACATTGCTGAATCGTAGTCATTTAGGAATGAGATCTCGTGGAAGTTTGAATCGAGATGGCGATCTTTTAGTGATTAATCGTGCAGCTCTACCACACAGTGAGCAACCACACATGCGCACTAGAAAGCACTGGCCCTAAAGCACCTGCCCCCCCCCCCCCCCCCCCTCAATGAAAAACACCACGCCAACATGAATTCATTTCAATCGCAGGAAGAAGGCCTGCAGCAGGAATTTTAATTAAGACATCATAAAAACTGGATTAAAAACAAAGGCTCTGGGTAATCTAGTGTGTGATAATGTGATATAATTGAACAGATTGGCATGATGTGGAGTAAACAAAGCACTGGGGAGAGATTTGGTATTTAAGAGTGGAGATTTATTTCTCCTCTGTGTCCTTACACACGAGTCAGATTAGCGGTGGGCTTTTACCTTGGATCCTCCGACGAATGCAGAGGTCTTGATGGCTTCAGCGTAAGAATCATAAACGTGAGGGTAACGGACGCGCTCGTAATCTCGGTGCCGTCCTAACACCGGGGAATAGCGTGCTGTCAGCAAGGCCTGCTCCCTAGACACAAATGCAGAGATGACATCAACACACAATCGAGACTCATCAAACGCAGAGCAGCATTTCGTCTCACCTAACACAGGAAAATATGAGAGAAGATGTTTTTGATAATAAGTTCCAAGCCATTTAATATAGTCATCTATCATTGAAATATCTGCAACAAATCATATTAAACCCTTATAAAAAGACTTTTATAGACATGTTTAACATTTACATAAATCTAAAACGGCATGCGTATGGCTCATGGGACGCTTTGTACATACTGAAGGCAAAATGCAGAAAGCTTTCTCAAAATGGCAAGCTCCAATTTGATTGGTTGACTTGGTTGAGTAAGGGTGCACAGATGAGCACTTGGGATTATAATATCATATTATATAATAAAAATATAATATATTTTTACTATACATAAATGTAAGCAGTTAATGTGAGCAAAACAGTAATTTGGACTAAATTAATAATTACTTTATTTCATGCTTATTTATGCATTTATTTCTAGATACTAATAACTCAGTTACTAATAACTAAAATAAATATTTAGACATGTTGGTAACAGAGATAAAATAGATTTTGTTTAAATAATGCAGCTAAAACAATATTTTGTTTGACCTCCAAACATTTTCGACCTTTCACCTTTAAGCACCTCCTTTCACTGACACTTTGCAACAAATTAAAGGGGGGTTCAAGCCGTATTTTACACCTCATTCATGCACAGCACCACCTATGTTTCATTCACTTCCATTCACACACATTTAAATACAGGAGAGAGCGTACAATTTGTTTCTTTCATTGGGTACCAAAATTCATATTTGGTCAACTCTGTCTAAATCTGATATGGCAAAAAGACTTTTGGCCAATAGAGAATATCAATTTTGGCTTAAACCAAGTTTGAAATAATTTATACTAGCACATGTTCTGAACGTGCATGAGAGGGAATATCCTCCACACCAGCAGGTGGCAGTAGTCTCTATGTGTCATTCAAAAAGGGAAACCGGAAGAATCAGAAGAGCTTTTATTGTTTGCCTGCTTTTGCCACTTCCATTTTTTAATCTTACGCAAAGTTGAGCAGCCAATCAGAGTGACCTCTCTCAGTGACGTTCTCCATCACAGATTCAACATGCTAAAATCAGCTAAAAACACAACGAATGTGGTCTGACTCCTGCCAACGGTGCGGGACAACACTGTAACAAACTTGGCTTGCAACTGAAGTAAACCACTAGTCACTTAAAAGTTCAGGGCACTCACAAGGCATTAATGAATAAGGGAAAAAAACTATCAATACTTGAAATCAGACAAAGATAGGCATAAAGCAGGTTAACCAACAAAGTATATTGATAACTCAATAGTCAAATCAGAAAAATTAACACTTATCCGAGAGTCCTTGATCAAATAGTCCATGCGTGAATCCTTAGTCCTTGAGCCCAAAAAAATTTAATCAAAATGTCCAGGAAAAATGGTAATAATCTTCCAAACGTGATGAAATAGCAAAAATAGCAAATCTTCTCTTGAACCAAGATGGGTAATTAATACATAAACGACTTCAAAGGAGAAGGCTAAAAAACACCAATCTGTCTGGTTCAAACAGGATAACCTAACATGCCAAATCCTGGCTTGGCCTTTTCTACTAAAGAAGGCCTTCCTCTTCCAAGGTGCTCTCCTGTCAAAATAAAAGTCCATTTTGCCAAATACAGGATGTTTCTGCACCAAACATAAAAGTCCCACACACAAAGAGAACAGAGAAATTCAACTAGGGCCTGAAACCAATTGAATTATACCTATACTTATTTTACAACACCACAAAAATAGGCCGACAACTATGGCCAGATGATAGGGTACGCATTCAATAAACGTGATGTAAGTTTTCATTTTCCTTCAGTACTACGTCTGGGATTGTGCTGTAGTCTTTGGTTTTCTCTGGTAAATTTTTTTACCGGGCGAATCAGCGAACAGAGCTGAGAATGATGACGTTGATGTCGTGTGTTATTTTGAGTTGTAGTTCAGTAATGGCAGCGGAGAAAGATGCGAGCGAAGCCATTCGGTCCGTTGTGGCGACGCTGCCGGATATCAAGAAGATAAAGCCGGAGCAAGTACAATCTTCGCTTAGTTTTGTGGGTGGCCATGATGTTGTGGCCCTCCTCCCCACGGGGTTCGACATGACATATGTCACGACCAAACGTTAGCGGTTGGTTATGGCAGATCCAGAGTGACTCTGGGCAGATCCAATAGTTTTAGACTTCAATAGAGTACCCGCCTACAAGGAAGTTAACGCTTGTCAATGGAGCGGTGCCAAGTTACACATGCGCATTGATTTTTTTGTTTGCATTAACTAGTTGTTCCATAAGGTGGCAACACTGGTCCAGGCCTTTGTCTCATAGTTGCATAGTACAAAAGCATAAGCTCTGGAGAGAAATAGTGATAAATGAAGAGAAATAAACTTTGGGTTTAAGAACAAACGTCCCGACAGAACCTGATCTGAGTGTATTCAGCTCTGCTATCAGATCCGCACAAGCGTTCAGGTCATGAAACACGTGACAGTGATCGGCCGTTCACAGAGACCCAGAAGCTTTTCTTGAGCTCTCAGGATTATATCTCAGAGTTTAAAATGACACAACTGATTGCCTGGCTCAAGTGCTCTGCTGTAAGTCAGTCGTTAAGACAATCGTTAGTGTCCTCACACTGTTTGAGAGAGACACCGGTGTCTCCTAACACACCAAAGACAATCCTTCAGCATACACACTGATACGGCTCCACTGAAGCCTCATTCAAGCTTTATGTGCTAATTTATATACAATAATGATAAAAATGGTTCAAAGTCCCCCTGTGGTCAATAATTGTATCCACTAAATTATAAAATTACATATTTAAATGTTTTTCCTTGAAAAAATGGTCCCACTTTATATTAAGTGACTTTAAGTACTATGTATCGAAAAATAAGTACAATGTACTTATTGTGTTGATGTTGTATTGTAAAACACTTTTGCTGCTATTGAGGAGTGATACGGGTAAGGTTAGGGTCAGGTGTGTGTGATACGGGTAAGGTTAGGGTCAGGTGTGTGTGATACGGGTAAGGTTAGGGTCAGGTGTGTGTGATACGGGTAAGGTTAGGGTCAGGTGTGTGTGATACGGGTAAGGTTAGGGTCAGGTGTGTGTGATACGGGTAAGGTTAGGGTCAGGTGTGTGTGATACGGGTAAGGTTAGGGTCAGGTGTGTGTGATAAGGGTAAGGTTAGGGTCAGATGTGTGTGATACGGGTAAGGTTAGGGTCAGGTGTGTGTGATACGGGTAAGGTTAGGGTCAGGTGTGTGTGATAAGGGTAAGGTTAGGGTCAGGTGTGTGTGATACGGGTAAGGTTAGGGTCAGGTGTGTGTGATACGGGTAAGGTTTGGGTCAGGTGTGTGTGATAAGGGTAAGGTTAGGGTCAGGTGTGTGTGATAAGGGTAAGGTTAGGGTCAGGTGTGTGTGATATGGGTAAGGTTAGGGTCAGGTGTGTGTGATACGGGTAAGGTTTGGGTAAGGTGTGTGTGATAAGGGTAAGGTTAGGGTCAGGTGTGTGTGATAAGGGTAAGGTTAGGGTCAGGTGTGTGTGATACGGGTAAGGTTAGGGTCAGGTGTGTGTGATAAGGGTAAGGTTAGGGTCAGGTGTGTGTGATACGGGTAAGGTTAGGGTCAGGTGTGTGTGATACGGGTAAGGTTAGGGTCAGGTGTGTGTGATATGGGTAAGGTTAGGGTCAGGTGTGTGTGATAAGGGTAAGGTTAGGGTCAGGTGTGTGTGATACGGGTAAGGTTAGGGTCAGGTGTGTGTGATCGGGTGAGGTTAGGGTCAGGTGTGGTCGTATGGGTAAGGTTAGGGTCAGGTGTGTGTAATATGGGTAAGGTTAGGGTCAGGTGTGTGTGTGTGATACGGGTAAGGTTAGGGTCAGGTGTGTGTGTGTGATACGGGTAAGGTTAGGGTCAGGTGTGTGTGGTACGGGTAAGGTTAGGGTCAGGTGTGTGTGATACGGGTAAGGTTAGGGTCAGGTGTGTGTGTGTGATATGGGTAAGGTTAGGGTCAGGTGTGGTCGTATGGGTAAGGTTAGGGTCAGGTGTGTGTGATACGGGTAAGGTTAGGGTCAGGTGTGTGTGTGTGATACGGGTAAGGTTAGGGTCAGGTGTGTGTGTGTGATACGGGTAAGGTTAGGGTCAGGTGTGTGTGGTACGGGTAAGGTTAGGGTCAGGTGTGTGTGATACGGGTAAAGTTAGGGTCAGGTGTGTGTGATACGGGTAAGGTTAGGGTCAGGTGTGTGTGATACGGGTAAAGTTAGGGTCAGGTGTGGTGGTATGGGTTGGTATAAGGTTGGGTTAAGGTCTAAGGGAAGGGTCAACTGTGTATTTACAAATGTAATTACATAAATGAATTACGGCTGTAATTACATGCTGCTATTTTTAAAATATAAGTACAATGTAAAAACATGTATGGACACAATACAAGTCCATTGTATCAAATTATTAATTTCAATGTAAGTACATAGTACTTAAAGCCACTTAATATAAAGTGGGACCAAAAACATTCTTCATGCCTTAAAATAGCTTGAATGTAACTCGACACTCTTGTCTCAATTAGTATATGTGGTTCTACGAATATGCAAATGAGCCCCGCCTCCACTCACTCACTCAGCTCAGAGATCCACTCGTTGACGATGACACATTGATCTGATTGGTTACAAGGTAGTTTGTGACGTCGGAAACACCAGCGATTTCAAACCGTGTTTTTGAGACGGTCTTTGGTTCACTGCAGTTTTATGGAGAAAATACTCAGCAATGGTGTCGACTTATGAATTTACACATGGTTTGTCTTAAAGCATATTAAAAACACCACATAGACATATAAACAACATTAAAAGCTGGATTTTCACCACAGGGGGACTATAAGCATATTAGATGCTTCACAACAATATTTGTTTTCAGACAAATATTTTTAATATCTTTTGCTTTAGTCTGTCAAAAAGAAATGTCAATTTCAATTTTCCAAACATTCCCTTTGTAAACATTTTTATAATCCAATGAGATTTCTGCATGAATAACAGAAAGTCCTACAACAGAAAGTATGACAGATCGTATCCCACTATTAGCGAGTGATTGCATGAAGAGACGGAGGCAACTGAGATAAATCAACATTAAAAAATCCATAGAAAAACTGCACTTGACTCCTCCAAGATGCTTGGAACAACTTTAAGTGAACCTTGATAAATAAAAACTATCAGAGGGTTTATACCTACTCAGGGACGCTTGCTGTTCTCGTCTTTTTTAGGACTTGCCGGGACTTTTATCCGCACACACACTCCTAAATACATTTTTTCAGGTGTATTTTTAATGAGTGAATGATGTAAAGTGACGAGTCCTGATATTTAGTTAGTTTAGTATTTTAGTTATGTTTTTCAGTAGAAAACTATTTTAAAATGATGATCATGATTATGTTTCCAAATAAAATGATAATTATCGAGTGGATATTTGTGGGAATATCAACATTAAATTGTAATATCTAAAGATTTGAGCATGCAGAACTGTTACCTTTCTGAGGGCATAATTATCCCCACATATACTAATAATTATTAAATATAGATTGACACTCAAAGCTCTTCTTAGTCCAATAACGTGCTTAAAATGCTAGAAAGGAGACATCTGTGTGGTGCGTTCAGCAGTCTCGGTATGACACATGAGCGTTTCTCATCAATCCCATTGAAAGAGTTATTTTTGTTGGGTTGTTGTCTTGCAGTGGGATGATTGAAAGGCTGAGGAGACGTGTGAGGTATTAACACCTCATCTCTAATCTCTCTCCTCACGCTCTGCCTCATTTGGACGGCAGCATTTTTAATTAAACAGATCATTGCTCTTTTTATCCTGTGAAATTAAACATTAAGAGAAAATCCCTTCTGCAAAAGCTCCAGATTTATCAAGCTCTCTCTCTCTCTCTCTCTCTCTCTCTCTCTCTCTCTCTCTCTCTCTATTTCAATAGGCCACACTCTGATATGAAGAGAGGTGCTTCTTCCCATAATGAAAGAGAAAGAGAGAAAGAGAGAAAGAGAGAGAGAGAGAGAAAGAGAGAGAGAGAGAGAGAGAGAGAGACACTCACCTCTGCAATCTCAGCTCCATGGGGTCAAAATGGAAAGTGTTTTCACAGGATTCCCCTTCATCTCCTCGTTTCTCGCGTTTCCTCTCCTTCTTCTCCTCTTTCCTGTAAATCTTCATCATCTGCTTCTCCTGCTCGGACTGGATGGTCACCTGGCAGCCGTATATGGGCTTGCTGGATTCATCTCTCACCACTTTATGCTTTCCTAAAGAAAAACAGGACAAAAAAATGTATAATAATAATTATTATTATTATATAAAATAAAATATACAGGGATACCGTATAAAACATTAATATAACTATTGCATCAATGTTGTCTTGATATTTGAAGGCTTACTACAGTAAGAATTATGACAATGTTAACTTTATGATGTTTATATTGTAATATGTTTAAGATGGTCGTAGGAGGGCATATTGTATATGTATTTCTCATCTGTGTGAATGAGCAGCTGGAAGTAAAGACATTTCAAAATAAAAGTCCCGCTGTACTTCAGGCTTTTTGATAATTAAAAGGTCCCGCATTTTGCAGAACATATTTTCTTTTTTCTGGTTGTTATTGGTATTTAATTAAATTTTTAAAATATAAATAATTTCATAATTTTAAATAAATACAGTTTATTAAGTCAGAAATATTTAAAAATGTAGTGTACTTATTTTTATTCGAACAAATTAAATTTTGGTAGTAAATGTCTCCTTTAGACAATACCAGCTTTATGTTCATATTTGCTAAAACAACAAGAAGTTAGAGAAATAGAGCTGGGGACAGGCCAAAAAAAGCAATATTAATTAATTTATCTAATGATTATTGGTGAATTTTCACTGGAAAAACAATAATAAAAAAATTGTTGGAAATATTATAGTTTTTGAGATCAAGATAATTCTTATTGGTTGTGAATGTATCATGTCACGCAGCAGTTTTGCGTTCAGTATCAACAAATTACTTGTGTTGGAAAGACACAGTCTTTAATGGCATATTGATGAATTTTTCAAAGATTTTAAATGTGGCTTGTCAAATCAGAAAGTAAAGCCTGAAGAACAATTTATTTTATCACAGTGTTTCCCCTACAATGTATTCAGCAGCGGCGCAGCGCCGCCGCTGGATTTTCAGCGCCGCTGTAAAATCTTTCCATGATCAGTAATATCACGACATTCTCTTCATTCACGTACACACCTAAAAACACTGAGACATGACGACCGGCGGCGCTGCATGCGGTGGCTCTGAATCCACTTGTAAACAAGGAGGAAAGAGCCACATATGGAAATATTTTCGATTAGGCTAATGTCACGTTGCCATAAGGGGCCGTTCACATAGCGCGTTTTTTGCGCGTGCAAATTCATTATTTCAAATGCGGCCGGGGCGCTCGTTTTTTCAAGCGCACCTCTGTTCATGGTTGCATAGCAACGACAGACGCCACGGGAGAGCAAGCGCTTGTGGAAAGGAGAAAGCGGTACGAACTGCGCTCTCCATGAAGACGAGGAAGTATCACCTACTGCTCATAGTCCTTGATAGTTAACGTTAAATCATATTTAATTTTTCAGATGAGTCTACTAAACTTGTTGGTGTCCTTCAGAAATCATTCTAATATGATATGTTATGCTCTTTTCTTTTTTTTCAAAGATTCTTTGATTAAAGAAAAGTTAAAAAGAACATCATGTAATAATATTTCACAATATTAGGCTACTGTTTTTTCTGTTTTTTTTTTTTAATTAAATAAATGCAGGCTAGATGAGCATAAGACTTCTTGCAAAAACAAAAAATACCCCCACAATCATTCAATTACCAAAGAGCCTTAGAGATCATCTATAAAAAGCCCAGAAAAATTAAGTGCTCACAGATTGGGTGTGGCCTTTCCCATTAACAAAACATTTTCAATAAATTGTAAATAATCTTTTTCTGGGTTGTGCCGTTTCATTTTTCCCCTAAACAATTTCTACCAAGCTGAAAATGAACACAAAAGAAAACATGAACAATCCTGTCTAAAATTATAAAATGAAGGTTTCTGTTTGTGACTGCAGTTCAAGGTACGTGCTGCAATAATCATGCCTTGAATTAGTTGATGGTATGTCATATTTGTTTTTCTTAAAATTTCCATTTCTATCCACAAAACTTGCCAGAAGTCGTGGTTTAAGGGTTTTTTTAAAAAAAAATCTTCCAGGGTGCATGACCCCGGACCCCACCACACGCGGCTTGGTAACAACCTCGGGCACATAACAGCACCGCTGCTGGAAACATTTCTAGGGGAAACACTGTATCAAGTAAAATAAAATTGAAAAAAAATAGGTTCATTCTGCTCAAGAGAGATTAGAAATTATGAGATTAAATCCCAATTACTGTATTCTATTGACAGCCATAGGTTTACGTTTCTCTTCAGGCATATTTTTTTAGAAGTATTATCTAATAGTTGGCAGAAAACCATACAGTGTGAACTTAATAGAAAGTAAAACATTTCCGCCACTATTTTTTGCCGTATAAATGGGACTTATACTGTATATATACACGCACACAAAGACTTTTTGGCATCAAAAAGTTTGAAAGTGAAACTTTCAAAGTGAAAGCTGTGCAACAAAAACCTGTCTCAGCCAGCTGTGACTGCTCAAATAATTAAGTCATCCAGTCTGACAAAAAATGACTAGACAAAACTAAACTAAAATTCGACCCTTAAAATCATTAACTTGCAGGATTATGTTGAAGCATCTAAAGGCATTTCGGCCCATTCATCTATACAAAACTATTTCAGCTCATGTCTTGTAAGACTAAGTGCCGCCAGCGTAGTAAAGGCTAGGGTTTAATATTAACCCTATCAGAGGGTTAAAGTGCTATCAGACTGCCTCTGTCTGCAGGACAACAGCTCAATAAAAAGCCCAATAGCTCTTGAAAGCAGATGAGATGGGATGATTGCATCGGGGCACGGGCTGATTGTCTGAATGATCTCTTCTTTATCTCTTCTAAAGGCTCACCCACAGCAAACTCTTCTGCTCCCTCTATTCATCTGTCTTTCACAACACGTCCTTCAGTCCAGCCTGAACACCACACTAAACCAGCCCTCCATCAGCACAGCTCAAAGATGGACGCTTCATCCAAACATGAACAATTCCACCAACACTTACACACCTTTTCAGTGGAGGTGTTTGGAAGAATGCATGAGCTATAAGAATAACAGCAGAGAGTTTGACTGGGTGGCATATTTGAATGTATATTTTTAAGAGGACCAATTATGCTTTTTGAAATGTTCAAATTTCTTTATTGTCTAAAGCATTCCCTATATCAGTGTCCGTGTATATCAGTCTCGAGTTTTCTTCCGGGAACAAACACGTCACAATATTCCTCATTATAATAATTCATACGCAGAATAAAGGGGCGGGGCCTGGTTGAGTTAGTTAGTAGTGTGTTAAACTGGCGGTTATGGTAATGGGCGGGACACTTCACAAACACACTTGAAGCGCTCGACCAATCACAACACACTGATCCAGCCGACCAATCAGAGCACAGTGTGCTTTTCAGAAGGAGGGGCTCCATAGAGACAGGAAGTAAACAGAGCGTTACTGACAGACTGGGAAGAGAGGAGCCGCAACAATGGAGAATATGGGGGAATAATGCGTTTTAGACATTGTTCTTCATGTTTATGTTCTAGTAGACCCCAACAACAAAAGCAAAACTTTGTAAAAGGGTACAAAAATCACAAGCTGACAACTATACTCTATATTATAATATATTATAATAGCTATATTAAACTATACAGTGCAAGACAGCTTTGTTGATTGATGTATTTATTTATGTTTAAGTCATGATGTGGAACATTTGGTGAAGCAGATGTTTTGCACTGATGCCAGACTTATTTACTGCTTATGAATAATCTTAAAAAAATAAAAAAATATTTGCTAAAATACCTTTATTTAAAACGAGTTCACCGCATTAAACAACAAAAAAGCATCACTACAGAGGTGTATGTGATATATAAAAAAAAACATGATTTAAAGGGGTCATGAAACATGACAAGTCATTTTATATTTTCTCGAGGTTAGTTTATAAAGTTTACAACGTGTTTTTTTATTTTTTCACAAAAAACGGTCCAATATTTCTTTAAAAAAAAAATCCTCCTTTTCTGTAAAACTGAAATGGCCACAGCAGCCCAGCTTCTATGAAGGAGCATCTGAAAAGAAAAAAACGGCTCTGGGCTCTCTCAAAATGACGATACAGCAGTGCAAGTACTTGGACTATTACGGTGATTTTTCTACACAGTACCATAATACGATTGTCAGTCCCATATTTTTTTGGCATGCGGCTCAAACGTGATTTCTGCAGCCGGTTACAAAGCATTTAACGCTGTTGTTGGTTATTTAAAATATCTAATGGATGAACTCACCCACTGAAACACTCATTTATTTATTTATGCGCTGTCAATCGTTGAAAAACTTCACCGTTGTATGGACACCGACATGTTTGATACTGTCCCAATTGTTATTTAGTTAGTTAGCTAGCTACTTTAATCTCCTGAATGAACAAAACATCTTAGGATTCACACTTGTAAGCAACTGCTGCTGTAAATCCCCAAAAGTGACTGTGAACGCACCCTTATTAAACACCTTTCCTAATTAGGCCTAGACTGCATAAACCTTATGTTTTGTGATAAATAATATCATTAGGTAAAAAAGTTCATAGTTGGTTAATTCACAAATAAATAAAAACTATTGTAACTAATTAAGGATTAATTGACTGTTCAGAAAATAAACAAATCGATTAACCGAGAAAAAAGAACCATTTGATTAATCAAAAAAAATCAATATATTAATCGATTGAAAAAATAATCGCTAGTTCCAGCCCTATTTTAAACAGGAGAGTTAGTTTTGAGTTCTGAAACTTGCCGTATGTTTTATTGTAGAGTAACATCTTATGTGTAAATATATCAAGAACATTTTGATTCTCCATACATAGATACATTGATGTTTGTCAAGGTTTCTTGCACTAAAAACATATAACCAATATAACCAGTTAGTTTAAAAGCATTTTCCAATCTCTCTGATCTTTAAACAGGACAGCTTTGTATATTGTGACAGATTCATAAAGCATTGCAACCTGAAATGTCAACACTCAAGTCACTAAGATAAGACTGAAATGATCATGGATTTTACAATACTTATTTAATTAGAATTCATTAGGATATTCAGAGCAGATCAGGATATTACACTGAACAAAATTATAAATGCAACACTTTTGTTTTTGCCCCCAGTTTTCATGAGCTGAACTCAAAGATCTAAGACTTTTTCTATGTACACAAAAGGCCTATTTCTCTCAAAAAAATTCACAAATGTGTGTTAGTTCACTGAATCTGTGTTAGTAGCACTTCTCCTTTCCCGAGATAATCCATCCACCTCACAGGTGTGGCATATCAAGATGCTGATTAGACAGAATGATTATTGCACAGGTGTGCCTTATGCTGGCCACAAGAAAAGGCCACTTTTATTAAAAAAAAACAACAACTATTTTTGGACTGGTAAGAAAGTTTTGAGTACTGAAAGTTACAGCATGTTGTGACAGTCTGAGATATTTTTTCAAAAATCTTTTCAAAAGATCACTTTAAGCAATCGCAGACGCACTTTTCGATATGCTCCAATATATTACATTTGTTTTTAACAAAAGATTTACCAGCAAAGCAGTCTGAGAGGAGCGATACATGAAAGACACAGACATGGTGCAAAGATTGAATCTCCTTGCCACTTGAACTTGATGCCAGTGAGTCTGTGAAAGGCAAGACTTGCCAACATGACACCTTTGTGTGCAAAAGAGCCGGAGATGGAGCTGTCTGAATGCAAGCTCAGTTTTCAAACAGGTCATTACAACCAGCCTGATCTAATCACACATATCCTCTTAATGACGGTGTTAATTATGCAACGCGTCTGTTTTAATTGCCATCTAAAGCTCACTGCTGGATAGTCTGGTGTCTCTATCCTGTTCAATGGCCTTCACACTGTTCTACAAAACTGACCAGTTGAGTAGTACATGCTAAGTTTATTACTTTCTGCAGACTTTTTCAGGGGTTTCAGGAGAGAATTAATCTCCAAACATCAGTATATAACAGGATTAGATTGGGTGTGAAATTATCCAGGCTTGCAGGTGCTAAAAACACTCAGTTTCCACTTAACTGGAAAAAAGAATAACATGGGCATCAGCTCTACGATTTAAGGGTACAGCCTGAAATGAAAAATAAATAAATAAAACATGTTCATAAAATCTTAAGGCTGAACTATTTTACACAATGTTAGTACTGCTACAACTACTGTACAAATACATATCTATGGTTAGAAACAAAAGATGATGACTAATGGGCAAAACACCAGAATCTCAAGCTGTCTGTAACGTAATAGTCAAAACTGTTGAAAGTCCCCTTGTAGTTAATTGTATCCCTTAAAACTCATCTTTGATCGCCAAAATACCATATTAAAATGTTTTTTCCTGAAAAAAAAAATTCATACCTTAAAATAGTTTGATTGTAACTCCACACTCTTGCCTCATTTAGTATACGCGGTTCTATGAATATGCAAATGAGCCCCGCCTCCACTCACTTGCTCAGCTCAGCGATCCACTCGTTGACGATCACACGTTGATCTGATTGGTTACAAGGTAGTTTGTGACGTCAGAAACACCAGCGATTTCAAAGCGTGTTTTTGAGACTGTCTTTGGTTCACTGCAGTTTTAAGGAGAAAATACTCAGCAATGCTGTCGACTTATGAATTTACACATGTCTAAAAGGATATTGAAAACACCAGAAAGACATATTATAAGCTTGATTTTCACCACAGGGGGACACAAAATGCATTAACAAAATTGAAAAAGAAAAAAGTGTAAACATAAAATAAGTAAATAAAAGTAAATATCTGGTATATACAGTGGATAGTATAAGTGAACACACCCATGCTAAAGTTGACTAAAAAGAGGAATAAAAAATCATCTGTTGGAAATTCCTAGAGATGCCTAGAGACAGACAGTGGGGCTCGACAGCCTTAGTCAAACGGGTCGGCGCGTATGGTTGGGTTGCGGAGAGATTGTGAGATTGTGGTTGGGTCTCAGCAGCAGGAGGGATGTAGAGGTCAGTAAGCAGGGCTGAGTTGAGTGGGGGACGGAGGGGGGTGACTGTGGGACGCAAGAATCACTGTCTTCATGTTTTTTATCATTTACGCCCGTGTTATGGAAATCATTATGAACAGCAGCTACGCTAATTATTTTCCCTTTTTGCTTTTCTGCTGTTATCTCGGGACGCGAGTCCCGAGAAAAACGGCGTTCGTCAGCTCCAGTTTGTATCCAGCCTTTCACGGAGACTTCAGATACCCCAATCACAAAGCCTGTGAAGAGACGACTCAACACCGGCGATATGGACCCTCTATGGTGGACGGCACTGATCCTCAACAACTCGTCTCAACACCGGCGTGATTACTTGGACTTCCAAAAGATGGAAATGGATAAATATTCTAAATGTTCCGATCCAATCTGACTTGTAATGCTGCCCGAATCATAAATCATGCACTGTTCCTTCGTTGGCCAGAGGAGAACTGGCCCTCCGACTGAGTCTGGTTTCTCCCAAGGTTTTTTTCTCCATTCTGTCACCTGATGGAGTTTTGGTTCCTTGCCACTGTTGCCTTGGCTTTTGGCTTGCTTAGTTGGGGAAATTTATTATTCAATAATATTATTGATCTGCCTTACTTAAGGTGGACGTTGACGCAATTTTCTTTTAGAAACAAACTCTGTTATATTATTTTCATGTTATCACTGTGAAGCTGCTTTGATACAATCTGTATTGTAAAAAGCGCTATATAAATAAAGGTGACTTGACTTGACCATACCTAGAGATTGGCATGTGGAACTTTCCATAAGATCATCTCTCAATGCAGATCATACCAGCTATTATCCTAACTGAAATAACACCATGCCGATCTCTAGGTGTGGGGAAGTGTGTTTGATGATGTGGGGCTTTTTTAATTCCAAAGGCCAAGGGAACTTTATCAGGATGCATAGTATCCTGGATCCATGAAATAACTGGCCTTTAAAAATAAAAATCTGTCAGTCTCTATGGGAATTTAACATAGGGGTGTCCTGACTTATGCAACCTGTATTTTAAGGAAAAACATTTATTTACGATACATTATTCATTCACAAAGAAAATTGGTGTCCTTAAAGGTTGGATTTTTCCTCATTTTTTAAATTAAGGCATTAAGATAAATTTCCAAAAGATGATTTTTTTTTTCCCTCTTTTTAGTCAACTTTAGCATGGGTGTGTTCAGTTATACTACCCACTGTATACACTGCCGTTCAAAAGTTTGGGGTCGGTAAGATTTTTTATGTTTTTAAAAGAAGTCTCTTTTGCTCACCAAGGCTGCATTTATTTGATTAAAAATACAAAACAAACCCAGTAATATTGTGAAATATTATTTCAATGTAAAACAGCTGTTTTCTATGTGAATATATAGTCTTCAGTGTCACATGATCCTTTCAGAAATCCCTCTAATATGATGATTTGATGCTCAAGATGATAAAGAATAAAGATATATATATGTTTTATATTTATTTATATATATATATATATATATATATATATATATATATATACACACACACACACTGGTATATATAAAAAACTTTTTTTGTTCTAAAAGTTTGTTCTATTCTGTTTTGTTTGTTTTTACATATGTAATCAGTCTCATTCTTGTTGAAATAATGAAAAAGTTTTTTACAAGACCTTGTGCTGTTTAAAAAAAACAGAGATATATTATAGTTCACTTTTTGTTCAAATAATAGTCTATATTTATGTATCGTTTGTTTAAACAACATTAACCAATTTTTCTTTCTTTCTTTAATAATAAAATTATTACTTTATAACATGCAGTTTCAACTCCTCCAAATCTTAGGTAGTTTCATTATTGTACAGCAAATGTCAATAGCTCTTTTTTATGTTTCATGTTTGTAGAAGGCTTATTTGGAAATTACCATAGTGGTAGTATTTCATCCTTACTGTTGACATTATCCACACTTACGTTTCAAAATGCGGCAACTGCTGCTGTTTTACAAAATGCACATCTGTGCCACCTGGCGGTCATTTCGCAAAGACTTTGAAACGCGACTGGTTTATTTTTGCCATGGTGACTTTGCCGCGGCAGCTAGCGCGGCGGGAATAGGCATTCTGGTTGCCTAGCTACTGTATGTGCATGTTGTCCATATCTCAGGAGATCAAAGCATCGGAGTTTCTGTTTGTCTTACACATGCATACAGAAAATGTACATTCTGTTCAAGCATACTATAAAAAAACATTTATGTTAGTGTGTTTTTCCAAACAAGAAATATTCCAAACCACTGCTGAAAAAAGGAAGTACTCTTTTAAAGCTTCACATTGCTTATGTATTCTTTTTAAGAATGTTCTTTTTTTCCTCTTTAAAACTGTGTCAGATAGATATCAAAAATAAAAGACCTTAATTCAGTGAGTAATTCTGTTTTGGTCTTCCATTAAATGAAAGGAATGAAAGAATAACAAATTATCACCAAGAGCCAGACTGTCTTCAGCTGTGATCTTCTCTCACTCACGTCAGTAATAACATTAAACTACCGCATTGGCTTTCATCTTCTTAATATGCTTCCACAGTCGGGCTGAACTCCTTTAAAACCAGCAAGCTCAACTTTTCAAAGTCTTTAGGTGCCCAAACAACCATGTTCATGTTCATGTTCTCTGAGGTGAGCTCAGAACTAACCTTACAACCATCTCACAATGATGCACAGAAATACACCGCTCGAATGTACAGCACAGCTCTATTGTGCAGCTAACAAAACGTTTGCCAGCTTTCCAGACTCAGTTAGATCATTAACAAGGAGCAAATGGTTTGATGTTCTCAGGTTCTCATTGTACTGTATACAGGAAACATTTCTATTAATTTCTTGTATTTTTTCTTCATAAAATTGAATTGAGTGGTAACCAATACTGTTTAGAACGACAAAGAAATGAAATGACAGAATTTTGGGTAAACTATCTCTTTAAGAGCAAACTTACTCATTTTTCATATGAAAAGTTAACCTGGTAAATCGAAACTCAAATGTTCAAGTTTTACGCGTGAGAATAAAACTCATTGGTTCTGGCGTGTCAAGCAAGCACGTTTGAGCTTCCATTTAATAAATGTTTATTAAAAATAATTCCATTTTAATATCAAATCGTGTGTAGCTTCAAGAGAGCATCAATACATTTTTATTTTGTTTTATTTTCTTAAAGGGGTGGTAAAACACAATTTCACTTTTCTAACTTTAGCTAGTGTGTAATGTTGCTGTTTGAGCATAAACAACATCTGCAAAGTTACAGCGCTTGAACAAAGTTCAAAGCAAACAGAGATATTTGCATTTAAAGAAATCAATTTCTAGGACAACAGCAAACGGCCGGTAGGGACTACACGACATTCCTCCAGGGTTGCTGACATCACTAACCCAATAAACCCCTCCTTCGAGAATACTAAATAAGGGGGGCGAGGCTATTTTATATTGCGTTGGAGAAGATTTGTTGTGGTATAACGTTAGTAGACTAGAATGTTGCCGCAATGCCGTCGAAACGCTGCTGTTATTTTCATCCGGATTGCAGGTCCACTTTGAGCAGCCTTCCATAGGGTCGAGGGAGTTAGGGATCAATGGTTAAAATTCATTTTTTAACTCGGTCCCTCATAATTATGACCCAAATCTCGCTCTCTGTGCTGCCCATGTTACGGAGGAAAGCTTCCACAATGTGGATTCGCACATTGGCTTGTGCTGAAAGATGGAGCAGTTCCAACTTTAAGAACAGAAGCTTTTGTTTACGAACCAAAACCTGTAAGTATGATTTATTTTTCGTCGATGTGTTTTCCTGTAATAGTTTGTATTGTTAATTGTACGTTGTAGCAAGGAAGGAAACAAATGACAACGCTGTTTGGCTCTGCTGTTTTGTTAAATGCTCATTCATACTTAACGCTATTTGACAAACACTTAAGGTTACAAACTTTTTTTAAATCTCAACAGCAAACTTGGAATTAGTGTAAATTATTCTTTGATTAGAGCTTTTATGTTTATCTACATGCTTGTTTATCTACAGGCATGCTAAACATGGTTCTGTGTTTGATTTGGCTACTGTAGTAAAGCCAATGTTTAGTGTTCTTTTGGGGTTAACGTTAATAGTTCTGGCGACAGATATTTGGCTACATTCGTTCTAAACGATTGTTTTTTACAATCGATTTACAAACGATTGATTATAAATACAAAAGTAATGGTGGCATACAGTCAGAAACGATCACTATAGATCCGTAGTCTTTACTCAAAAAAGTCCCTTTGAGGACTGTATCATTTGTTAGAACGATTATAGAAAATTCTTGTTTATGAAGCTTATTTTTTGTAATACTATAATAATTAGTACAATTATATAACAGCGCATCTAAAAAGTAATGAGAGAACAATAAAAAACAAACCTTTCTGAAACGTTGTTTAACAGCCGTTCTTGAACAGGTTCTGCTCGATCATCTTCACTAATGTTTCCCCAGTCCGATTGGTTTAATTGACGCCATTGTTTATAATACACCAAAGCACAAACTACCGGTGAAGGTAAGTGGCGTGACGTTTCCGGAAAACTTGCACTAGTCGGTTAGCGAATCACAACACACTGGGCCAGCTAACCAATCTGAGCCCATTGCGTAGTTTTGAGGGACTGGCTTCATAAAATCCGGAAACCATCAGACCGTTTTCATAAGGAGGGGCAGAGCAGTGTAAAATAAAGGTAAAATATATGAAAAATAAGGCAATTTTTTAAAAACAAAGCATGAACACATTTTACAGTGCACCCCACAAACACAATCAAGCCTTTGAAAAAATGTATTTTTCAGAAAAAAATTTACAAAAAGTATTCTCGTCGCTTGATAAACTTAAGATTGAGCCACTGTAGTCACTTGGACTATTTTAACAATGTCTTTAATAACTTTTCAGGGAACAAGTTTCAATCCCTTAGAAGCCAATGGAGGAGTGATCCAGCTCTCAGATTTAATCAAAAATATCTTAATTTGTGTCAGAAGATGAACGAAGGTCTTACGGGGTTGAACAACATGAGGGAGAGTAAATACTGACAGAATTTTCATTTTTGGGTGAACTATCCCTTTAAATGGTTTAGTCCAAAGTTTCTGAAGAGACTCGAGCTCTTAATTAAAACACAGAAAAAAAAATGCTAAATTGAATCTGTTCAAACCCATATGTTATGTGCTCAAAGGACAGACTCAGAGGAACCTTATAATTTAAGTAAACATACTTAGCTAGCTAATCTAACCTTGCTGATATACCAAGAAAGAGTTATGTCTCAGCTTTTCTTGATAAACCATCTATCGCAGGCTACTCATGTTTGAAACATGCATTCATGCCTGGCATTGTGTGTGAACTCGGCTGTGCTATCAATGCTACACAAAGCCTGATATTCACACACATTCTTATGCCAAACCAGTTGTAACCTAGTTCTCATCTCACGGCTCTGACAGAAATGCCTATTACAGACAAACCAGCTCATACTTTCAGATCTAAGAATCCTATTCTGAGAACCGCGGTTCTGGGCTTGTCTCTCCTTTCAGTCACAGATATTGACCATCCAGACTCAAAAGGTTCTTTTGAATAATTCATACTGCCTGGGACACCCTCGCTACCTCGATAACATTTCCATCTCAAAGGCGTCTCTGGGCTTTTCTTCAGTGTTGTATTGGGGACACGGTCACGTCTGCACCCCTGAACCCGCTGAATATCCCCTTCTCTCCAGCTTTCATGCGAGTCGCTCACTCAGAGCAGGTACACCGCTGTAGATGAAGTTTTGAGAAATATGACATATTTATAATGCTTCTATCATTACTGACACATGTAACCTTCATGGAGATGCCCAAGAGCATGAGGTGAAAAAGTTAGAGTTGTCAAGCAACTAAAAGAGTTCACAATACACTATATTCAGAGAGGGCCATGAAAGTGAGGCTGTGAGGGATAGATTTACTGTGTTTTCAATGGCATCCACTGTTAAAAAAAATATTGCAGTGTTTCATCAGCAGAACAATCCAATAAATACATTAAATAACCCACTGAAGAGATGCATGTCTATCCCTCACAGTTTCACTTTCATTCATTAAAAATCAAAGATGGTGCTGCCGTGAATAAGGTAGTGCTTTTCATACTGCATATTGTCGACCTAAACCTTACTTTTAACCCTGGGTACAGGAATGTTTCACACTTGTAATTTAAAAGCAGGGTCAGCACCGCTTTTATACACTGGGATATGAAACCCGGCTCCAGAGCACGATTAGCACAGATTTTGCGCTGTTAACCCCCTATTGTGGTGCCAAACGCGTGCCGTGTGAAACGATGCAGTGTTAGAAAGTTACGTCTAGACGCTTAGCAACCGACAAACAATCGCGTGTCTCATTCACATGCTTTGGACACACACTGAAAGCCATTTCAGCGTTTGATGGGGAAAAACGTCAAATGGTGGTAAAAAAAAAACGCAGCAATTGGAGTGAAAAAGGGATCATTTAATTCTTACTTTTATCCTCTGAAAAAGCCCATTCAGAAAAAAAACTTCAAAGTACAGTCAGCAATATATAGTTTAAGGATTCACAATGCTAGAGCATTTATACAAGTCACATGCTGCGCTTGTCCAACAAAGTACTCTGACACTGCTGTAGCATCTGGACCAATCAGACACAATTATTCCTTAAATTTAATGAATAATCCAGCAAACACCCTCTCAAAACAAACTTTGTGAAACTTCAACTAATACCTAGCCAGAACCAGGCCTCTGGTTATCATGGCAGGCAATGACAAATCATCTGAGTTTTTTTGCTAAGGATTGTGGGAAGAGTAACTCTCACTCCATTTCCCCATAGGAAAGTAAGGTCCATAAAAAATGACTTCTTTCATTAATTCAAAGGCAAACCAGCTATGAATGAACATGCATATCACCAGGACATTGTGTGTATGATTATTACTGTGTTGTATAGTATACAGTTGTATGCATGCTTTATGATAGAACCACTAGTTAATGTAACCTCACCTATACTATTTTGGTATCTACGAATTTGTATGTTGATGAACTAAATGATTGTGTATATTATATGTTGATACCTATGCAACATATTAGTACTACAAGAACTTTTAATGCATCAACACCCTATCCAGTTATAAACCCAGGATTAATTGTTCACCTCAGGTAATTATGAGCATTGTGAAAAGTGAAGCAAGATAACAGGATTTCATTTACAATAACCCAGGGTTAACTCATTCAGTGTTAAAAGCCCTAACGTGATTGATCTCAATTTTTAATCCAAGTTTTTATTCAGCGCGCTCACTTACTGTGTTCAACACACTCGAGAATCCTTTCATTGCAACCAACAAAGTGTAAACATGATGTATGTAAGAGATTCATTGCAGTGTGTAGACAACTTGATTATAACGGGTGTTTTTGCAGAAGTGCAGAACTCAGGCTGATGTGATTGACAGCTTCAGTCATAATAAAGGAAACACTCTTTGCTCACTTTCTGTTTATAACCCATTCACAATTTGAATATAAGTTTTATATTGCATGCTACACACAGCAAAGTTTATGGATTGACAACCGTATTTAAATGTGGGAATGTAAAAATGTGATTGACAGTGATAAACACGGAATTGGACAGGACAAAAAAAATCTGATACTGTATGTCAGAATAGATCTGTGCAGAAAAGAATTTGCTTTGTTGCTGCAAAAACCACAACTTTTTGCACTTGTCGTATAATTTTCATATTATGGTACCTTTAAGTACATTTGATTTTTTTTTTAAATGTTCCTTTTCATTTAGCAAAAGGCAGTAAGTGTTTCTTTAAGGTTTTTCTAACTAGAGCTGAATTTGCAGTAAACAGTTATTTCCTTTGTAAATATTAGCAAAAATAGTGACATTTTGAAAAATTGTTTTAGCTATACAAAAATGCACTCATATACACTACCTTCAAAATATTGGACAGGCCTACATATTTATATTAATTTACATAATTTATTATATCTCTTTACTTTAGTCACATTCAAGCAGAGATGGGGACTCGAGTTTGAGATTCGGACTCGAGTGCGACTTAGGTCGCACACACGGTGACTTCAGACTCGACTTGAGACTCGTCCTCGAAAGACTTTAGACTCGACTCGGACTCCAGCTGCGGGACTCATGAACAATGTTTATTTTTAGGAAACGTCTGATGAGCTCGCTGTTATTCCCCTCCCTCTGTTACGTATAACCTGCCCACGTAACACATACTACGCATTGGCTACGCGGGTCCACAAATGAGAGGACAACAAACAAACATGTCGACTGCACCGGCCGCTGCTGTGACATTCATCGTAAGCTTTGCAGACATCCCGAGTCTCCCGCATATTGATAGCGGCTCCCTGATGCCTGCAAATTAGTTCAGATCTCCCGGAATCTAGAGCGAGCGAGCAAGAGCTTGCACATACTGCGCTCCAAACCGTGTTTCGCGCGCATGGCAGAGAGGGAGAGAGCGAGAGACCTTGCATGTGTGTGCTAGTGTGCGTGTGTGCCCCATGAAACGCATGTAAAACAGCATGTAAGACTCCGGTCGACCGAACAATCAAAAATCAAACTCTATCATAAGGAAGTGTGATCATAAGATTTTTGTGGATAGTAGCCTATATTTCACATCATTTGGTTGCAATAGTCTTTTGCATTTAGCTACACTGTGATGTTTTGCAGTTGTGCACTAAATAGGAGTATCTAAGTTTTAGTGCTGTGAGGTATAACATTTTCTACATTTGGTCGTATGCCCCCACAGAGCCAGCACAATAGGAGCCAAGGCCTTTCATTATAATTCAGCGAAAGACAAGGGAGTCCTTTCTCTTCAGAACCTCAATTTTTGGTCTGTACTGTACTGTATGTTCAAGCTAAAAGGAAAAATACAGATATTAACTTAAAAGTAGAGCATTCTTGGTGTTTTTGTCATGTTGCAATAGACTGTTTACACTGATTATATACCAAAATCAAAGCTGGTACTGTATGCTAATAGATAAAGGAGTCATAATAACATATTACATGCTTTGAATTCGTTATATATAGCTATGCAGTGTTCTAAGCAGCCTGGATGGGTCGCTGTACGTGATGCAACACTTATTATAACCACAAGAGACTTGAGACTTGACTTGGACTCTAGCTCAAAGACTTGAGACTTGACTTGGACTCTAGCTCAAAGACTTGAGACTTGACTTGGACTCTAGCTCAGAGACTTGAGACTTGTCTTGGACTCTAGCTCAGAGACTTGAGACTTGACTTGGACTCTAGCTCAAAAACTTGAGACTTGACTTGGACTCTAGCTCAAAGACTTGAGACTTGACTTGGACTCTAGCTCAGAGACTTGAGACTTGACTTGGACTCTAGCTCAAAGACTTGAGACTTGACTTGGACTCTAGCTCAAAGACTTGAGACTTGACTTGGACTCTAGCTCAAAGACTTGAGACTTGACTTGGACTCTAGCTCAGAGACTTGAGACTTGTCTTGGACTCTAGCTCAGAGACTTGAGACTTGACTTGGACTCTAGCTCAAAAACTTGAGACTTGACTTGGCCTCTAGCTCAAAGACTTGAGACTTGACTTGGACTCTAGCTCAGAGACTTGAGACTTGACTTGGACTCTAGCTCAGAGACTTGAGACTTGACATGGACTCTAGCTCAGAGACTTGAGACTTGACTTGGACTCTAGCTCAAAAGACTTGAGACTTGACTTGGACTCTAGCTCAAAGACTTGAGACTTGACTGGGACTCTAGCTCAGAGACTTGAGACTTGACTTGGACTCTAGCTCAAAGACTTGAGACTTGACTTGGACTCTAGCTCAAAGACATGAGACTTGACTTGGACTCTAG
Organism: Siphateles boraxobius; assembly: GCF_051911475.1. Taxonomy (NCBI): domain Eukaryota; kingdom Metazoa; phylum Chordata; class Actinopteri; order Cypriniformes; family Leuciscidae; genus Siphateles; species Siphateles boraxobius. The sequence continues at coordinate 1,821,498 of NW_027508722.1, read as the reverse complement.
CTCAACTTGAGACTTGACTTGGACTCTAGCTCAAAGACTTGAGACTTGACTTGGACTCTAGCTCAGAGACTTGAGACTTGACTTGGACTCTAGCTCAAAGACTTGAGACTTGACTTGGACTCTAGCTCAGAGACTTGAGACTTGACTTGGACTCTAGCTCAGAGACTTGAGACTTGACTTGGACTCTAGCTCAGAGACTTGAGACTTGACTTGGACTCTAGCTCAGAGACTTGAGACTTGACTTGGACTCTAGCTCAGAGACTTGAGACTTGACTTGGACTCTAGCTCAAAAGACTTGAGACTTGACTTGGACTCTAGCTCAAAGACTTGAGACTTGACTTGGACTCTAGCTCAGAGACTTGAGACTTGACTTGGACTCTAGCTCAAAGACTTGAGACTTGACTTGGACTCTAGCTCAGAGACTTGAGACTTGACTTGGACTCTAGCTCAAAGACTTGAGACTTGACTTGGACTCTAGCTCAACGACTTGAGACTTGACTTGGACTCTAGCTCAAAGACTTGAGACTTGACTTGGACTCTAGCTCAAAGACTTGAGACTTGACTTGGACTCTAGCTCAAAGACTTGACTTGGACTCTAGCTCAAAGACTTGAGACTTGACTTGGACTCTAGCTCAAAGACTTGAGACTTGACTTGGACTCTAGCTCAAAGACTTGAGACTTGACTTGGACTTTAGCTCAGAGACTTGAGACTTGACTTGGACTCTAGCTCAGAGACTTGTGAGCATCTCTGCATTCAAGTCATCACACAATGATGGAAGTATGGGAATTAGGCAGTGAATAGGCAAAAATATTTAATCTGATTCAAAGTAGCCACAGGTTGCCAAGGTCACAACTCTGTACATTCTCTCAACTGGCTTGAAGAGGTGCATCATGGTATGTCTTTTAAACAGTTTTGGGTATAGTTCACCCAAAAATGAAAATTCTGTCAGTATTTACTCTCCCTCATGTTGTTCAACCCCGTAAGACCTTCGTTCATCTTCGGAACAAAAACAAACTTTTTATCTGTAGAGGAGACAGGCTCTTACAAATGACAAAGTCCACGATGTTGCTGTGGTTTCAAAGCTCCAGGGCCTTCAAGGCAGTGGACCAAGCCGGAGAGGTTGCACTCTGGCTGGGTGATCGAGTTCAATCTCCGCCACGGTGGAGCTCTTAAAAACATGAAACCTCCAGGAAAAGACGGGCCCGTTCTTCTGAAAAAGTCCTTCCCAGGCAAAGCGCACCTCTCCTGGGCACGAATAAAGCCCAAAGCCCATGGAGAAAATGACCCTGAAACCAAGCTCTTGAAAATGACAAAGTCCAAAAAAGTTGCGGTGCGTTCAGAGCTCCATGCATGCCTTGAAGGCCCTGGAGCTTTGAGAACACCGCAACTTATTGGACTTTGTCATTTGTAAGAGCTTGTCTCCTCTACAGAAGCCCAAAGGGACGTTTTAGGACCGTCTTTGCTCCACACGGAGCTCCAGGGAGGGTGGGCGAATCTGACTCTTGCCCAGGACGGTGCCCCATCCCTGGGACGGCAAATGAGGTCGTAGAGCATGGAGCTCTGAACTTAATTTTTTTTAGTAGCCTCGAGTCAGTTCACTAGCGTAACAGCGCAGCGCTTCTGTGTTGTACGTCACACGCATCATCACACATGACGAGCGTCGGCCAATAGTGAGCCTACGTGTGACGTAGCACTACGCGATCACACTACGCTAACTCACTCGAGGCCCACAGAGAAGGAAATGAATAGTTGAAATAAAGTCGTTATTTTTGTTTGTTTTTGCGCACAAAAAGTATTCTCGTCATTTGATAAACTTAAGATTGAGCCACTGTAGTCACTTGGACTATTTTAACAATGTCTTTAACCTGTTAACCGTTTCCAGAGCGTCGGCGCACTGAAGCGGTTTTTTTTTATTTAGTTCAAATTTACTATCAGATTTAATGTTATACCTTGACAAACTATACATCATTAAAAAGATATAATACTCAAGATTCAGTATTTGACCACTATTGTATTCTGAGAAACTTATAGTGACAGTTATGTCTTAATTTGTGTCAGGAGTTATGAAATGGAAAAATGAGTCGATACCTTTAATATGAATTATGAGCGTCAGCTGGTCCATTCATAAAAAACACTCCGTGCTGTCGTCATGACAGCGATTCGCAAAACATCGTCCCTCAGGGCTTTAGCTCAAAAATGTGCAGACTTGGAGAAATATTGATATATTCTCATAGATTCACATCATATTTCTATAGACAGGAATAATATTTGTTGAATTTATACCCAAATGCGTCGATGTAATCATTATGATCGCTTCTTACTGAGATGTGCTGTGTTTTCAATTCATACCAATAGTCTGAGGGCGCTATATGCACAATAACAGTCCATATATGGACCACGAAGAAGACCCATAGTCATGTGACATTCCAGGACGTCACTGATACAGAAAGTAGCTGACAGAGATCGCTGTAACATGCAGATAAAGATGTTTTGAAGACAATAAACATGATTGCAATGATATTTGAGTTACCTGTGTTCTTCAAGCCATGCCAGGTATTTCATAATAATAGATTATATTTATAATGCAATGCTAATCGATATAGATTTCATCATCGTGTAGAACACTATAAATAATAAATTTTCTGTCGGATTTTTTTTTATCTGAAGCCAAATTAGATCACAGAAGATTATTTAAAACACTCGACTTGCGTTATAAAGTAAGTTTGGAGCACAAACATGGTTTCAATCTCATAAATGGTCGTGTATTGATGGTGTGCTAAGCTAACATGCTAGCTAGCCCAGGTGCACCTGCCACCAGCAGTTATTGTTTTATGATTTTTTCTAAATAGGAATGCTTACTGAAATGTTTCAGTGCATTTGATACCAGTTTCAAATATTTAGTGAGAACTTTGATAAAAGAAATTAGGGTTTGAAACCCTATGAATAGCCTGTGAATAGCCAGTCGTTAGTAGCTATAATGCAGACAAAAGAAATGCATATTTAGAGCCATAACCAGTCTGGAGAGGTGTAAATGTGTGCAGGGGAGACTCACACTGAATGGGGCTGGTTTGCACCACAAAATAATAGAGACAATAGACTGATTAGATGACTCAGAAGATAACTAAACATCAGTTTGCATTTTAGAGTCTAATCAAAATAAAGTAATTTGACATGATCTTGAAAAACATTTAACTAAATACAGAGTTTTAGACTTATCATTTGCAGATTTTAAATATAAAATGGTCACACATATGGCTTTAGCTGCAGTGCATTTCTAGATTGCTCCAGGGCCAACTTCAATTTTATTTTTATGAAGATGTTTCATGAAAGTAAATTTCTAATAACTTTACAAAACTTTGAAGCTATTTAAACATTTTTTTTTTCATTATGACAATAATTATTTCTACATTTACAATAAACTACTAGGTGTCAGCTTTCAAATGAGATCATACTTGTGCTTTTAGTGCAAAGGGTTCATGAACTGTATCTGTTTAAGTTTGGGTATGCCATTTCTGGGGATTTTTCAAAAGTGGCCTTGAAGGTTAACAGGTTAATAACTTTTCAGGGCTGGCAAGTGTCAATCCCTTAGAAGCCTATGGAGGAGTGATCCAGCGCTCAGATTTAATCAAAAATATCTTAATTTGTGTTCCGAAGATGAACAAAGGTCTTACGGGGTTGAACAACATGAGGGAGAGTAAATACTGACAGAATTGACATTTTTGGGTGAACTATCCCTTTAACTGAAATTCCCATGTATGCTAGACACATACTGACAGTTTTTTTTCCTCTTGCTTTCTGAGTTGTTGCATATGTGCTCACAATATAAAACTAGTATCTTATTTGTAAAATTGGAATTTCAGAAAAAAAAAAGAAAAAAAATGCTGAATACAGGTGAAACTCGAAAAATTTGAATATCTTGCAAAAGTTATACTTTTGATGATTATGGCTTACAGCTTATGAAAACCCCAAATTCAAAATCTCAGGAATTTTGAATATAACAAGAAATCAATAAAAAAGGATATTAAATACAGAAATGTCAGCACTCTGAAAAGTATAATCATGCATATGTATATAGTTATATATACTAAATATATTAGTTTCACCTTTTAATTTGAATTACTGAATTACATGAACTGTTGCAGGATATTCTAATTCTTCGAGTTTCACCTGTATGTCGCATAGTGAATATTTCACTCACTTCCAGAGCTTTTTACAGTGCCTTACAGGAGCATAGGTGACCTGTGGTAATTGTACTAATTGAACACTTACAGAAAAGGACCATTTCACTAAAAAGTGGAAGTTTAATGGATTAAGTCTTTCAAGAGCAGCTCAGTTCCTCATTAATGGCCAAGTGCTCACAGGAAGAGAGTGCTAACTGAGATGACGAATAGCTTAGAAATTATAGTCCAGCAATAGAGCTGCACATATATTCAGTCACTTATTCTCACAGCGAGTGTAGTCAGACAAGACAAACCCTCTTAAAGACACTTTACTTTGAACAAGCTTTGATTTTTTTTTCGTTACTGCTGCACATTTTATTGTCCGTGGGCTTATCACACTTCACAGCACTCATGAAAGTGATGGTTTATTATTGTAGCTTGCAGTATACGGGTTTATGTGATATCTGTGGTGAAAGACCTTGTGTTGCGTCCCGCTCACACATTTAAAACAAAGCTCCCACGATCATTCTTTCTGTTTTAGAGGTGTGAAGACATCTATACGAGACTGTTAACTAGCATGCTTACATATTTCATAGGCTCATATTCTCAAGTTGTACATACCATATAAGTTGTATAGACTCTAGTGGCGTTTACTCAGTAATACCTCTCCAGTAGAGGATCATCCATCCATGAGAAAAATAAATCTTTGTTTTTAAGGTCTGGTCTGGACAGATTGAGGGTGAAAGAACATGTTTATGTTCATTTTCCAACTATAAAAGTTCAACTTTAAAAAAAAAAAAGTTCTCTTGACCTTACAAGTTTTTTATTTCATGCCCTGCAACTCGCATTTTTGCTTTAAACACAAAAACATGGTGTGTGTGTGAAGTCCCTTCTGCCAACAAAAATAATTGTAAAAAAGCATTGGTTACACTTTCTATGCAGTCCATGCTTATAAATAAATATAAATGGGGCTAAGATTCATTATAAGTATTACTATTCTATAAATATATTTATAAAGACTCATATTGTATTATAAGAACAGTTATATTTACATTTATATTATTTTTATAATAACTTATAAATCATGCATTTGCTTTTTCAATTTGCACGCTCATAATCCATACAGTGATTTATACATGATCAAATATAAAATAGTTCCAGAGACCCTTGATTGCTGCACCAATTAGTTCTCAATTATTTATTTAATGAGTTTGGAATTATACTTTAAAAAGTGTTTCGCCAGTATGTGACAGTAAAAAAATTAAGCTCCCCCCCCCCCCCCCCCCCCCCCCCCCCCAACTGTTTGTATTCATTATTTCAGGTTTTTTCTTCTTCATTATTTTTTTTCAGGAGTTATTGTTCATTAGTTACATTTACAAGTAAACAACTTAAAATATATAATGAGCACATCTTCATTACTTCTTAACATTTGGAAAATTACATCCTATGTTTTCACTTTAATAAAGCCATTATAATTAATTAATTAATTATAAACATGGGCTTCATATAAAGTGTTACCAAAGTATTTTATATCTTAGTTGTATTTGAAGTGTTGTCTCACAGGTAAACTATTGTTTAGCGGTAATTTAAATTAAGAAAACAAAATTGATAAAAATTGCTTATGTCTCATTAAAATTTAAACGCATGGTCCAAAAATAGCCGTTTTTCATTGTCATTTTTTGTGAGATTAGAAATTTATTAAAACTTCCTGGATGCTTGCTGTGCATTTGAGCCAGACATGTTCAGACATGAAGTCTAATCCAAGTGTCAGGTTTTAGTAAAGTTAAAGTCGTGATGTAACAGAAGTACCGAAAAATATATTTTCTTCCCTTTTGTGACATACAGAAAAAAGCCGTCTTAATTCAGTTCATGATGTGGCAGTGTTTTATTCGCTGAACTAAGCTTGCTTCCTTGCACGAAGAGCAACATAGTAACGAAACGCATTTGTCCATTCAGGGCCACTGTAGAAACATGTCGGCGCATTTCAATGATCGTTGTGTGTAGACAGAAACTGCTCATTCTAAGGTAATACAAATATAACGGCAGTGTTGGGCAGTAGCGTCGCTACAAGTAGTGACGCATCTAGTTTAAGTACATTTCTCAGTAGCGTGGTGGTAGCGTTGCTGTTTTCTGAATCAAATAGCTTTTCAGTAGCAAAGCTCTTTTTTTGATCAAGTAGTGCGGTAGCGTCCACACAAGCTAAGGTTACATTTTCCCAAGCATTTCTAAAGCTCAAGCTCAAATCGGAAATACAACTGCTAAGTATCACTGATGCTGGATCAGTTAGTGACGGTTACTTCTTCTCCTTCTTGTTTTACGGTGGTTGGCAATCATAGGGCCATATGATTCATTACCTCAATACGGAAAACATGGACTGAATCGCGATATCCATGCATAAAAACGAAATTTACTGTATAACGCGGAATTTCACAGAATTTGTCAGATATTGGATGAAAAGAAGGTAAGTAAACTTAAATAAAATCGCGATATAGACTAGTGTCTGTGAATATTAAACCGCTTAAAGACTATTTAAAAAGGAATCATGCATGTTCTGCGTGTCTCTGTGAATGAATGGCTCAGACGCGCGGATTCATTTACCACACACTGAAGCACCCATGATGCTTGCGATGTTTTCAGTAATGGATCGATGAACTTCATTGACACACAGCCGCTCTGAGAGTCACTTTAGCAACATTTTAGCTTGATTTGAGAAAAAATATCGTCATATAATTTTTTTTTTAAAAACAGACTCAAAGGACCAGCTACATGGCAACCTGTCAAAATAAAAGGTTTGTTTAACCTTTGAAGAAAGTTTTGCTTAAATCATTAGGCCTACATTTTAAATAATTGGTCATTACAATTTAAAGGGTAATTTAAACAATTGAATTGGTCATTTAAACAATTTAAACTACTATGTGTAGTTTTATAGGTATTGTATTATCTAAAATCAATATTTTTATTCATAAATATGTCCTCAATGGTGTACAAATACCTCTGCCAATTATCTGACTTATCCTCGTAAACGAAGAATTTATTATCTTTATATACATGTGACGGGTAGGTCCAGGGAGGCTTCCATGTTGTTCCGCCATCTTGAAAAACTATAATAGCAGAGAGGGTCAAAAAGTACTAGGCCAACGCGTTTCCACAATGCGTTTTCGTTCAGAGCCAGCGTCACGTGACTGAACGCAGCAGAAACGGAGGAGCAGAGCAGCGAGAGGCGCTTCACGGCCCCGGCAAGTTTAAAAGCCTGCATTGCACTGTTATTATTCATACTGTAACATTTGTGTGTCCGTTGTGTCAAGTTGCAATTTGTTTGAAATAACAAACCTGTTCACCCGAAGGAAACTCGACGAAGTGCTATTAGAAGACATCCTGTCATAGGTTTTTGGTACATAACAGCTACCGTAGATGCAACACGCATTTGAAAAAGCGAGGCGCTGGAGAGCACAATTCCTTTAATGCAAAATACAATTTCACCGCTAGATGGGAGAAATTCCTACACAATGTCCCTTAAAACCATAAATTTTTTTTAAAAAAACACTATCTCATAGTGCCCTTAAAATGTAATTTATTTAAAAATGTTAAAAAATTATTGTTAAATTATATACGTTTCATGATTTCAATTAATTACACGTTTTTGATTACTAAAATGTTATTTAACCATTGAAATGGGAGTCCAGAAAAATGAAAACAAAATAAAACTGAATTTGGATTGTGGGAAAAAATAAAACGGATTTCATAGGGCCCTACCAACCAGCTTTCTGGTGCATTACCAACACCTTCTGCTCCGTATGGTGTGACATCACGTACCAGTATCAATCCTTGGGCTGACACGTGAGAAATGGAAAAAGATGCACACACTCTTGACACCTGGTTTTGTTATAGTTTTATATAGTTCTATGATTTTACATAGTTAAGTTTTTTTTTTTTTTTGCCAAATTGGTTTGGAACAGTTGTTGAATAAACAATTGAAATGACAAATTATGCCTGGCTATATGTTTGATTGACAATTTCATTGATCACTGAGATAGCATTGACTTGGAATTAAGTTGGTTCAATATAAATTAAATTAAATTTGAAAAAGTAGCTTAGATGTAGTAAACTACTTTTGCCATATTGCAGTAGCTTAGCTTGCAACATTTCCCAAGGTGGTAGCTTCAGTGTAGTGAAGCTACATTTAATGTAGAGTAACTGCTAGCTTAGCTCACTACATTTCTTAAGTAGCTTGCCCAACACTGTATAACAGTGTTCATTAATAAGGTCTTTATACACCACTGAAAACTTCTTTTTCAAGGTAGTGAGGAAACGCGCTCTGTAGCGCTGTGTGTTCGCTGTCGGCTACGCTAGAAACATGACCACACAATATGTCGACCTTCATAAAAAGGGTACTAAAACATAACGGTTCATTATGCAAGGTCTTTATACGCCACTGAAAACATAGTTATGGATCTTATATTGCATTTCTGTCAATAGATCCTCAGAAATATTACACAATGCACCTTTAATGCGCGCCTTGAGTTGAGTATCTCTGATGTGCATGACGTGCAGGTACAGTAAATCCTGACACTCAGCATCCAGAGTTCAGGCAAACAGCTGGTCATCAGGAGGGGAAGGTTAATATACAACGCCTAAAGACTAACGCACTTGCAGTGTTTGGAGAGGTGGCGGCTGTAAAGCTTTATGGAGGTTAAAGGGTCAGTGGTCGTATTTCTCTCTCCAGCTCCCTTTCATTCACTCTCTGCTCTCTTTCAAATGGTCTTTCTTTGTTTTTTTAAATTAACTTTGCCATGCAAAAGTGCTCAAAGTCAAAGATCACAAAAACTTTGAGATTACTGTTCGCTAGAAGAGTATGGCTTAAAGATTTGGATTAGACTCCCACTATTTGCATCACATAATTAGTTATTATTATGCATTATGAGTGGACTCCACACCTTTTAATCTACTCAAGATGTATCATGAATTATGCTATTTTTGCTTTTCTTGTTTGAAGCATAAAACTGAGTATTTAGTGAGGTTTATGGTTTCTCTGAAAAACAAGACAAAATATCCCAAAAGTCCTCCGAGTCTGCCAAAAAGAAATTCAAATCCTTAAACCAAAAAATCTCTAGGATAAATCAAAACAATGCAAACTTAAATAAAAAAAATAAAGTACTTGAAATTCTGTAAAACAGATTTCATAAAACATTCCTGGTTGTGGCGGTAAAAGTATTTAAATACTGAGGTGAAATTATCATACTGTGTAAGGAAAATGACTTACTCCTGAAATTGTCAGTGTTATAACCACAGCAACATTCTGGTGTCTTACGTGTTTGGTATCTGCTATTTTTGACAAAGTATTATTACAGCTAAAAAAGCATCCAGAGTTATGTTCTGCAATTTTAATGAAACCACTGTCGACAGAGGCAGTGTGTTTTTGTTCATAGTTAAATCATACTAAATTACAGAAAAATTGAACAAATGTCCAAACCTTTCGACTGTTGAAGTGCATTTAATTCAACATTGCTCATAGTTATTTAAATGCAAAACCAGTGTTGCTGGAAATTTAAAGATGAGGAGATCTTTGCCATGTTTAAGCTGTGAAGTCCTGAGAAGTTGCTATTGAGCTCACCTGACATGATGTAAGATCGGCAATCCAACGGGAAGGACAAAAGAGAGTCCACGATGTCTGACCTTCTCTGAAGGAGCATGGAGATCATCTCAAACCCCTGAGGACCTAGAAACTCAAACAGCTGGCAGAGAGAGAGAGAGAGAGAGAGAGAGAGAGAGAGAGAGAGAGAGAGAGAGAGAGAGAGAGAGAGAGAGAGAGAGAGAGAGAGAGATGAGATGAGAAACAAAGAAAGGGTATACCATTTTTTAAATTCTGGATAAACTACTGTAAGAATCCCAATTTTTGTGTTTAAAATATTCTCCCATGATTCTGAACAGACAACTTAATAAAAACATGTAATTTACTAGAGGTTATGAAAAAATATTAATTGCTGCAGTCAAATTTAAAATGTTTAATTTTAATGAATTATTTGAAAGAAGAAGAAAAAAAGGTTGAGTGAATTATTCAATGACTTGCTCATAAATACTTCACTTGTTTCGTTGCTGGATGAATCAGCATTTTTCAATGAATGATTCCATGATACATACATTTTTTAAAAGGCTTGTCGCCAAGTTACTTTCAAAAAGGGATTTGCTCCATTTTGATCGCTGCCGTAGACATCAGTATTTATATCTTAACTAGAAATTTATCCAAGTACTTCTGTGATAATATAAATATTTGTAACAGAAATGACAATACTGTGTGGTTGAAAGACTGTTTATGAAGCGGTTTCATACCTAAACATGACAACTGCTCTCTCGGTGTCAACAGATTTGAATGTTCAAAGGTGTGATTTTGTCAAAGGTTTAATAGACGCAGACTAGGCCTAATCGTTGTCATTTCGGAATAAAATCGCGAAGGTTTTTGAAAAAAGATCGCAATCTTTCAACGATTAATCATGCAGCTCTAACAAACACAGTAAAGTACAATATTAAAGGTGAAGCATAACATTTCTGCACAAACATTTGCAAAAATAATGACATGGCCAAAAGGTAAAACTATGAGGTGCCCCGAGGGACATTATTCAGAATTGCATGCACATACATGTACTTTTCCTCTCACATACACATATGAAACCAAATTCATTCACATACTATAGTGAAATGCTCACACACATACAAGTGAAATGCTTTTACAAACACAACTGAAACGCTCTCATACATACAACTGAAATTATTACGCGCACACACACAACTGAAATGCTCACACACACACAACTGAAACGCTCACACACACACAACTGAAATGCTCTCATACATACAACTGAAAATATTACGCTCACACACACAACTGAAACACTCACACACACACAACTGAAATGCTCACACACACAACTGAAATGCTCTCACATACACAACTGAAATGCTCACACACACACAACTGAAATGCTCTCACCCACACAACTGAAATGCTCTCACACACACAACTGAAATGCTCACACACACACAACTGAAATGCTCTCACACACAACTGAAATGCTCTCACACACACAACTGAAATTGTTCCGCCCCAATGATAATGAAATAAGCAACAATCTTAAAATGTTTAAATTTATTGAAGTAACAAGTAGTATCAGTATAGTAACAAGTTGTATCTAAATACAAATTAACTATCTACATCAAATAACAGCAAGTTCAAAAATAAAGAAAATAAAAGTGCAGCTGTGTCAAAATTTGTATCAAGTTCAAAAATAGAAAATAAATAAAAGTGCCACTCGTCATAGCATCCCCTGGTTGGGGGATGTGGACTAACATAATATTGTAGGCTACTTAAAAACGTGAAATAAAAAAAGAAGTATATATTACACATATTAAAATAGACATAACATTTGATATGGGATTAAAATGATGGGCAGTGTATAAGATATAAACTAATAATTAATTATTTTAATATTCCTTTGTTCCGATTAGAGCATGTGAGCGGAGAGAGAGAGCGCATTTCTGAATATTCCTCCGCTCGCTCATTCCGCTCAGGGTCGCGCGCGCAACCCAGAATGTTCTGCTGGCTCGAAAATATGTGGAATAAGGGCTGTCTCCGACTAAAGTTTTTTTCTAGTCGACTAGTAGCTGTTCATTTAAGCCGTTAGTGGACAAATCGCCCCATTATATTAATTTAATTACTTAAATAGGCTATACAGGATAATGAGCGTTATATTGCCGCACTCAAGCTCACGCATAAAGCTTGCCACAAAGAACCGGCAAAAGTAATGATTATGAATGTATAAAAAATAGCAAGGAGACATTTAATTGTTTATTAATAAACTGGTGTTTTCTGTGTTGCTGCAAAGATGAAGTTGACTATGCGGACTCGCCATCAACGAATAAAGAGCATATAAAGGAAAATTTCCTCCCGTTTGGTGCGCGCCACTTGTCACGTCTCTATTCCCCACCAGTGGGGCGCGCCACACACTTCGAGAACCGCTGGTGTAGCGCGATTGGCGGGCGAACGAACCATAGGAACGAACGGTCAACTTCGGTCGCTTGTATTGTGAAAGGCGCGCTTTTGTACTATGCCTTCTTTCAACAGCTTCTAGTTCTTCGTCTTGAGGTGCACTACTGCCACCAACTGGACTGGAGACTTTTACCACCTTCCGTTTCAACTGAAATGCATGCATACAACATACTGAAATGCTTGCATACAACATACTGAAATGCTTGCATACAACATACTGAAATGCTTGCATACAACATACTGAAATGCTTGCATACAACATACTGAAATGCTTGCATACAACATACTGAAATGCTTGCATACAACATACTGAAATGCTTTTCAGTTGTGTGAGTGAGAGCGTTTCAGTTGTGTTTGTAAAAGCATTTCACTTGAATGTGTGTGAGCATTTCAGTTGTGTGTGTGTGAGCATTTCAGTTGTGTGTGTGAGAGCATTTCAGTTGTGTGTGTGTGAGCATTTCAGTTGTGTATGTGAGAGCATTTCAGTTGTGTGTGTGTGAGCATTTCAGTTGTGTGTGTGTGAGTGTTTCAGTTGTGTGTATGAGCGTAATATTTTCAGTTGTATGTATGAGAGCATTTCAGTTGTGTGTGTGTGAGCATTTCAGTTGTGTGTGTGTGAGTGTTTCAGTTGTGTGTATGAGCGTAATATTTTCAGTTGTATGTATGAGAGCATTTCAGTTGTGTGTGTGAGTGTTTCAGTTGTGTGTGTGTATGCATTTCAGTTGTGTGTGTGTGAGCGTAATATTTTCAGTTGTATGTATGAGAGCGTTTCAGTTGTGTTTGTAAAAGCATTTCACTATAGTATGTGAATGAATTTGGTTTCATATGTGTATGTGAGAGGAAAAGTACATGTATGTGCATGCAATTCTGAATAATGTCCCTCGGGGCACCTCATATAAAACAACCAACCAGAGTTTAGCTTTGGTATGTGATGTTTTATGACACTGCTTATATAGGACCACATTACAACAATAAACCAATGCAGAAAAGTGAAAACTTTTTTCCGATTATGGCACAGTAGTAGTTGCAAACACTGTAAAAACAACATAAGAAATTAAAGTCTTAAGTTGATGCCATCGGCCTCAAACAAAACTCTGTAATATATTTTAAACATTTTATTTGATGCCCTGAACTCTCAAATTATGGCGAATAAGTGGCCGTTTTTCTTAATGTGGGAAACTAGATCAAGTTGAATCCAATCCATGCTCCTGAATCGTAAATGTCCAGTATGACGCGTTTGTCTCATACAGTTTATGTGATCATATGCATATGGAACAATTGTGGCTTAACATTTAACAGAAAACTCTACTCAATACCTCAATACCTATCATTAAAACCTTAAAAACGCAATTAAATCAATCAAATAATTTCTAAAGTAAACTAAAATCCTGGTAATTATCAATACTAATACAACTAAACTCAAGTAGAGGAAAAGCTTTTTAAAGATGTGCTCAAGACTTCGGGAAACTTAATGAGTTGAAAAACATCACAAAAGCCACAGCCTAGTTTCATGCGTACATCTATTTTACATATAATATATAATATATGCACATGGTGGTGTTGAGCAATCATCTCTGAGAGGAACTGCAGTATGGCGGATACAGAAGTGATGAAGTAGAATTATATGCTTTATGGAGGAACAATGACAGACACAAAGCAAATTAAATTAATGAGAACAGTATTTTGAAAATGAGGTCCAATCAACTCATCCTGGACTTCTTCAATTACGAGAGCCATTACCTCTCTAAGGGCAGGTTTTGAAGGATAATACTGATCTGAGGGGGATTCTTTGGAAATGTGACTTGCTAGTGCACTTTTTCATTCCAGACATGAGAAATTGAGGGAGATAAGTCAAATAAATCAAAGAAAACAATCTTTGCTTCTTTGTGGGGACATTTTGTTCCCACAATCTCTCTCTCTCTCTCTCTCTCTCTCTCTCTCTCTCTCTCTCGCTCTCTCTCGCTCTCTCTCGCTCTCTCTCTCTCTCTCTCTCTCTCTCTCTCTCTCTCTCTCTCTCTCTCTCTCTCTCTCTCTCGCTCTCTCTCGCTCTCTCTCTCTCTCTCTCTCTCTCTCTCTCTCTAAAAAAAAAGCCAATCAGTTTAGCGATGTGTGTTCAGGAGGCGGGACTCAGACCTATTAACCATTTGTGTTAACCATTTTTTTCAGAATGCTCTTGTAAGAGATTTTAATCTAAATTAGAGGTTTTCTAGTTCAATAAAATAAGTAATTCACAATTTTATAATAATTGTAATTCGCAATACATAAAAACCACTAGACCTAACCGGACAACAGTGGTTATATACACTTAACAAAATTAGAAACGCAACACTTTTGTTTTTGCCCCTATTTTTCATGAGCCGAACTCAAAGATCGTAGACTTTTTCTATGTACACAAAAGGCCTATTTCTCTCAAATATTGTTCACAAATCTGTCTAAATCTGTGTTAGTGAGCACTTTGCCGAGGTAATCCATCCACCTCACAGGTGTGGCATATCAAGATGCTGATTAGACAGCATGATTATTGCACAGGTGTGCCTTAGGCTGGCCACAATAAAAGGCAACTCTTAAATGTGCAGTTTTATCACACAACACAATGCCACAGATGTTACAAGTTTTGAGTGAGCGTGCAATTGGCATGCTGACAGCAGGAATGTCCACCAGACCTGTTGCCCGTGAATTGAATGTTCATTTATCTATCATAAGCCGTCTCCAAAGGCGTTTCAGAGAATTTGGCTGTACATCCAACCGGCCTCACAACCGCAGACCACGTGTAACCACACCAGCCCAGGACCTCCATATCCAGCATCTTCACCTCTAAGATTGTCTGAGACCAGCCACCCGGACAGCTGCTGCAACAACCAGTTTGCATAACCAAATAATTTCTGCACAAACTGTCAGAAACCGTCTCAAGGAAGCTCATCTGCAAGCTCGTCGTCCTCATTTGGGTCTTGACCTGACTGCAGTTTGTCGTAACCGACTTGAGTGGGGTCAACGTTGTGGATTAAGTGGCCCATGGTTGCAGTGGGGTTATGGTATGGGCAGGCGTATGTTATGGACAACAAACACAGTCAGGTGCATTTTATTGATGGCATTTTGAATGCACAGAGATACCGTGACGAGATCCTGAGGCCCATTGTTGTGCCATTCATCCACGACCATCACCTCATGTTTCTGCATGATAATGCACAACCCCATGTTGCAAGGATCTGTACACAATTCCTGGAAGCTGAAAACATCCCAGTTCTTGCATGGCCAGCATACTCACCATACATGTGACCTATTGAGCATGTTTGGGATGCTCTGGATCGGCGTATACGACAGCGTGTTCCAGGTCCGGCAAATATCCAGCAACTTCGCACAGCCATTGAAGAGGAGTGGACCAACACACCACAGGCCACAATCAACAACCTGATCAACTCTATGCGAAGGAGATGTGTTGCACTGCACGAGGCAAATGGTGGTCACACCAGATACTGACTGGATTTCGGACCCCCCCAATCCAGTAAAACTGCACATTTTAGAGTTGCCTTTTATTGTGGCCAGCCTAAGGCACACCTGTGCAAAAATCATGCTGTCTAATCAGCATCTTGATATGCCACACCTGTAGGGTGGATGGATAAAGTCTTAGATCTTTGAGTTCAGCTCATGAAAAAAGAGGCAAAAACAAAAGTGTTGCTTTTATAATTTTGTTCAGTATATATAAAATATATAAAAATTTCTGATCAAATTATTGGTAGGGACAAATCAGTGTCACTGGATATTCGTACGGACACGTCCCTAGCGTCCCAACTAAATTCACGCCCCTGCATGTACTGTATATACATATTAAAAATACATAGTGGCAGAGGTAACCAAATGGGGAATTAGCTATTATTATTATATTACATAGCAAAAAACATGCCTACATTGTACAAGTAAAAAAAAAGTGTGAAGGAAGCATTGTAACATTTTAAAATGGCAGTGAAAATGGTGTAAAAGAGCCTTAATTTTACAGCATGATCTTGAATTTAATTGATTTTAGGTTAAAGACACTGTACTACACACATCCCGTGTAATCGAAAATCACTCCCATTCCCAAAATGATGTCAACCGCCAACTAACAATAAAACAATATGGATAATACGACAGTTTCACTGATATGACTGTAGAGTCTTTTCAGCAGATCTTTTGTACAGACAGCACTCAGCAGGGATGCTAGACAAAAGCGGTAAACATGCTAAAGGAAATAAGGAAGCACGAGACTAATATGCACTTCTATGCTGAAAGAGCAAAGCCTTTTCATTCTGGTAGATACACACTCTCCAGAGACAATTTCAAAACACTTGCCAAGCTTGTTTGTCTTTGTGTGTGTGTGCGGTTTACATTTTTACATTCCCCAGCAGTCTTTTCCTTTAAATGCAGTTATATTGTTATTTTGCTCATTGTATTTTTTTTCTACCATCACAGAAAGTGTTCTTTGGAAATTTCTTGAGTTTCATGGCAGTCACCCATTCATGAACAAAGTCACATTTCCAACTAAATGCTTTTGCTTAATGAATGCAAAAATAGGCTTCATTTTCTTTAAGGTTTTTGCAGTGTGACAGGATTTTCTCACATATTAAAGTCCATTTGTCAAGTTAAACGGTACATCATGATAGTATTTGAATCGTAATTTAAATTTTAATGCAAAAACGTATTACATGTATTGTGTCTGGAAACTATGATTTTCATTATTGAGATTACAGTGATTAGAATGCGTAGTTGTCATTAAAATTATTTCTAGAGGCATAAAATATAAATGTTAATTAAGCTGTATATTACAAAGAAATTGCTTCATATTTATATACATACAGTACCAGTCAAAAGTTTGGAAACGTTACAATTTATGTTTTTTAAAAAGAAGTCTCTTCAGCTCAAGGCTGCATTTATTTACTTAAAAATACAGTAAAACAGTAATATTGTGAAATCTTATTACAATTTAAAATAACTGTTTTCTATGTGAATATATTGTAAAATGTAATTTATTCATGTGATTAAAGCTGAATTTTCATCCAGTCTTCAGTGTCACATGATCCTTCAGAAATCACTCTGATATGATGATTTGATGCTCTAGAAAAAAAAATCTGATTATTATCAATATCAGTGTTGAAAACAGTTGTGCTGTCTTATATATCATTTTTGTGATGTACAACCAATGTGCCACTGTATTAACAGGCGGTTTGGGCCTTATTATATGTCTCTTGTTTATTATATGGATCTACTTAAATTCTGTCTCCTCACTGGAGAACCTCAGAAATCATCATACTGTAAATCCATGCACTCTCAATCTCAGGTTAAATACATACTCTGGGTCATATATTATCTGCATACTAAATTACATTATGCTCTAAAGCAGCTTTACTCTAAAGCAATTAAGATAATACAGATTTATACATCCATATTTAAAATGTGAATTTTGGCATTACAAACAATCCTTAAATCATCCTAATATAACCAGTTATCTGATATAAGTTCTCAGCTGTGATGTTTTTAAGCATCCTATCAAAGTGCAATTTTCTCCTGGAAAAGCTATTCTAAATTGCCCTTAAATTAGCTTCATCTAATCTCTCCTACTTTACATCGCTTTAAATATATTTGCTTTAACAGCAAATGTCATGATTGATGAAGTACAAATGTGAAATATTAAAAGCTGCTCTTCACACGGTGTCTGTCAGGTTTAATGGCAGTGAATGGACTGCCTTTTAACTTTGCTGTTGTTGACTTTGGAGTGACACGTGCAGAGAATAGAGGAGAAACCGGCACAAAAAGGCCATCCCACATCTAAAGGTGTCAGTGGGATAGCCGGCGTCCAAATGTCAACTACGTGAGGAACATTCGAACAGGGTGTAACTCCGGTACTAAAGTGCTCAGTGTTGGCAAGGGGAGTCACCCCTATCATGGAAGATTACACCTCACAAACCATATATACTACTGCATTCTGTGCATAACACTTTATAATACCACTTTATCCGCCTTTCCACTGCACTCGACAAACAACAGCCGGGGGACCGGAAGTTTCGGATCCCGTTTGAGCTTCGGATGCATTGAAATTTTTGAACTTTATTTTAAATATTCATTTTTATTTAGATATAATTTATGTGACCGGCTAAACGGATGTGATGTATTCTAATCAAAACTATGAGCGTGAAGTTACAAATACCGGTAACACTTTATTTCGATGGTCCACTTTAGACATTCTACTAACTATAAGAAACTTTGCAACTACATGTCAACTAACTCACATTAGAGTATTAGAAAACAGTCAACTTAAAGGGGTGGTAAAACACGATTTCACTTTTCTAACTTTAGCTAGTGTGTAATGTTGCTGTTTGAGTATAAACAAAATCTGCAAAGTTACAACGCTCAAAGTTCAAATCAAAGGAAGATATTTGCTTTTAGAAAATTCAATTTCTACGGACTACAGCAAACGACCGCTTTTGGACTACACGACATTCATCCGGGGTTGCTGACGTCAGCATATCCCATTATTTACATAAACCCCTCCTCCATTTTATATTGCTGTTTTGGAGATGAGTTGTCGCAATGCCGTCGAAACGCTGCTGTTATTTTCATCCGGATTGCAGGTCCACTTGTTCAGCCTTCCATAGAGACGAGGGAGTTAGGGATCAATGGTTAAAATTTATTTTAACTCGGTCCCTCATAATTATGACCCAAATCTCGCTCTCTGTGCTGCCCATGTTACGGAGGAAAGCTTCCACAATGTGGATTCACACATTGGCTTGTGCTGAAAGATGGAGCAGTTCCAACTTTAAGAACAGAAGCTTTTGTTTACGAGCCACAACCTGTAAGTATGATTTATTTTTCGTCGATGTGTTTTCCTGTAATAGTTTGTATTGTTAATTGTACGTTGTAGAAAGGAAGTAAACAAATGACAACGCTGTTTGGCTCTGCTGGTTTGTTAAATGCTCATTCATACTTAACGTTATCTGACAAGTAATGAGAGAACAACAAAAAACAAACCTTTCTGAAACGTCGTTTAACAGCCGTTCTTGAACAGGTTCTGCTCGATCATCTTCACTAACTTTTCATTGTCTATAAGGCCGATGACACACTGGCTGCGTGGCGTGTCCGTTTTTATTTTCGGCTCCCATGTTAACAGGTTAGAGCTTGCAGACTGCCTGCGTGTGCCGCGCGGAAAACGCGTGCATGCTAGAAATAGAACTGACGCCTATTTTTCACGCGACACGCAAACGTGTTGAAGCGTTTCCAGGAAAATAGAATAGGAAAAGATGTTATATGTTATTTTGTACACAAATACATATTAATAAATTACATTTTGATGGTTGAAAGTCTAGGTTTTGATAAATTCAGATAGAAATATAATTTAAAAATAAATAAATAGATAATTATCAATTTTCAAATATTGCACCTGTCAATACAGAACGAAATATTCTGTAGTCTATTTTGCTGTTAATACTGCTGACAATGTCTTTAGGCTTTATATTTATGCTTAACATGAAGTATAGGGCTTCCACAACTCTCTCCCATATGTCGAACAAGGGTGATCCGTGTTAGCAGCGCCGCGTCAGACACGTTTCTGGTGTGCAAAGACACGCAACAGAAACGCCACGCCACACAGCCAGTGTGTCACCGGCCTAATACACCAAAGCACAAACTAGGCTACCGGTAAAGTTAAGTGGCGTGACGTTTCCGGAGAACGTGCACTAGACGGTTAGCGAATCACAACACATTGGGCCAGCTAACCAATCTGAGCCCATTGCGTAGTTTTGAGAGACTAGCTTCATATAACCAGGAAACCATCAGACCGTTTTTACAAGGAGGGGCAGAGCAGTGTAGAATAAAGGTAAAACATATGAAAAATAATGCAATTTTTAAAAAACGAAGCATGAACACATGTTACAGAGCACCCCACAAACACAATCAAGCCTTCGGAAAAATGCGTTTTACCACCCCTTTAATATCTGCTAACACTTTATTTTGATGCTCCCATAACAGATATAAGTAACTTGGCAACTTCAAGTCAACTTATTCTACTAACCCGAACCCTAACACCTAACCATAACCTGACAGTCTACTAATACTCTAATGAGATTTAGTTGACATGTATTTGCAAAGTTACTTATAGGCTATTTAGTAGATTGTCTAAAGTGGACTATCGAAATAAAGTGGAACCGAATTACCAATATTATAACACTTATTGTAAACACTATTTCTGTAAAAAGGTGGTTATTAATAATTATGGCAGAAATAATTATTTTATAATTGTTAAGTGAATACTTATGTTGATTAGCTCTATAAAATCTATGTTTTCATTTTAGATGTATTGTGGGTCATTTGTTTTGTGTGGATATATTGAAAAACATGCATTACATCATAAAAGTATTAATTTTACCATGGTGAATAAGCCGAGGTAACGGTTGCTTCACAACCAATTTCAAGGTTTACAACTCAAAAACAGTTCGTACTGCCTGCATTCTGTGCCTATGAGTGTATAATACCACTTACAGTGAGCTATTATAAATATACTAGGGCTGCACGATTTTCAAGAAAAATGCGATATGTGATAATTCATTAAATAATGTGATATTCGATATGATAATGCGTGTAAAATAATCTTAAATTATCTTGAAAATATATTTAAAATTATTTAACCTACATACGTGTTTCACATTCTTTTTGTGACAAGAAAACATCCCTACAGCTTCTAAAAGTGGACATCAGTGTTTTACTGTCGCATAAGAAGTGTTATTTTAACATCAGTATGAACCACAGGGTTCAGGGTTTCAGGAAGGTCTACATTAGATTTATTTAACAACAGAAACTGAATCATCAAATGTAAAAATAAAACACTGCTTAGTTTTCACTGTATGAATTAAATATATCCTGATTCTTATTAAATCTACAACAGTTATTTAGCCAAAAGCAGTGAGTGATTTTCTCTTTGTCTTTTGTGCATGACGCCAGTTACTGAAAGCCATTGCGATATGCATATCACGATGTATGCATTTGCGATATTTCGATAATTTTAATATATTGTCCAGCACTAAAATCTACTAAAAGTACAACATCCTAGGGTTATCAAATATATCAGTACTTTGGGACCAAGATGCTTAAATTTGAAACACTTAACAGTATCAGCCTTTCAGCAGTAGCAGTTGTACGGAGCACCGGGTCAATCCCGTACTCGTTGACTTTATTTATTTGTGCGATTGCTCTGTGAAGAACGTCAAAGCTTTCTATTTACAATGTGTTTTCGCAGCATTGAGCATTGTAGCCAATCACAGACATGTTTGTTTAGCATGTGTACACAACGGCCAATCAGAACCATTCAGAATCTGCTCAATTCGAGTTTTGTTCAGCGTGAGCTCTGCACGATCACGAATCATGTAAAGTATAAAGACGATGTAAATAAGAGATTCATTGTGCACTGCTGTTAAGATATTGTTTTTCACTCAGTTCTGTGAGTTTTGCTGCAGCTGGACTGAAGTGAGAACAGCTTCATTGATTATAGGGCGGCACTCTCTCATAATTTGAATAGTTTTATTTTTCATACTGCAGTATCGGGAGTGACAGCCGGATTGACAATTTTAATTGAAATTGTGATTTTCAACTACGGACGGTTTAAAAAAAAAATCTGGTATGTCAAAACAGATCCGTGCATTCTGGAGTGTATGTGCAATAGACCTGCACAATGGGTTTCTTTGTTTTTCATTTTATTTCTAGCATTTAATTTGATTTTTTTTCATGCAATGTTTATTTAACTAATCAGCACTTTATTATGCCCTTTTACGAAGTCTTGATTTTGCTTTTGTGGTGTACTAGAATAGGTTTTCATGCTTGATTTAAAAAAACAAACATTTTTTACATATTTTAAATTATTACAGCTCCTCTCTCTCCAGTCTGGTTATATGCGTCGGTTTCGATGAAGGCCCTCCTTCCAAAATACAAAAACGTGCAGTGTGTGTGTGTGTGTGTGTGTGCGTGTGTGCGTGCGTGTGTGTGTAAGGCCTTCAGATTCCTGAAGGACACAATGAATCTGGTACGACTGTGGTCTCCTGTTTGCTAAGCAGATCTACAAGTGGGCTTTATTCACAGTGGACTGCACTCTAGGGTCACGAACAAGCAGTTGCTCATGATATAATTAATTAATTAATTGAAAATATGAACTCAAGGTTACAAAGTAACGTGATCCATTTTCCTTTGTGAGCAGTTTTTATCAGTTCTCCGATCTGTGCAGTGGCGGCTCGTCGGGGGAAGCACAGCCGACCCAAGATTCGGAGGTGGAAAATGGTAGAAGAACAATTAAATGTTTATAAAATTCCTAGTTAATCATTTCATGAATCAGAAGGTTTATTTCTTGTTTGTAATATCACCATTTTAACACCATCAACTATTACAGATGTAATTACAACTAGTGATGCAAAATTCTGGGTCAAAACCGAAACTTCAGGATGGCTGAAAATATTAAATATGAATATGATATTTAGCAAAACATTCTTCTCTAGAGTTATTTTTTCCTAGCTAACTAATGAGTCTAAGGACATTGAATAGCTTTCTTGAGGTAAATGTAACATTAAGTATAGCCTAAAAACGATACAAATTCATTTCAGTAAGTTGAATCTTTCAAAATTCCTCCTGGTGTCATACATGTTTATTTCATGCTGTAATTGAAAAAAAAAAAATGTAGAGCCGTATCAGCAAGGCCAATTTATCTGCAAATATTTTGCTTTTTTTTATTAGCAGTATCAGCCAATAGGTTTTTATTAGTGGTATTAATATTTATTTAAAGGTATTAATAAGTGATTGCTGCTGATCACGTCCACATGTGGACATTTATTTTGAGCCAGAACGCCACCGCCAGAGTGCAGAAGCTCTTCTTCTCTGTCTTTATTAGCTTACTGTCAAATTATTTGACAAAACCATTAAACAATGTAATGGTATATGAATGCATTATTGCTTTTGGCTTTTTTAATAATAGAAATCCTATCCTTATAACACTGTCTTCGTCAGCAATCAGCATATTCCTATTTTTAGGAATTTGTTTTAGGAAACAATTATAAGTCTTTTAATATTTAATAAACAGTTAATTGCAAGAAACATCTCTACTTTGTGAGTGACTAACATATCGACCGTAACTAAGAATAAGTGCAAACTAATATGTGACCCAGGATCACAAAACCAGTCACATGTTTATTTGTGGCAATAGCCAACAATACTTTGTATGGGTCAAAATTATCTATTTTCCTTTTATGCCAAAAATCAATAGGATATTAAGTTAAGATCATGTTCCATGAAGATATTTTGTAAATTTCCTACCATAAATATATAAAAAAATTATTTTTGTGAGTGAATGCAGCACAATCACGAAGATAAATGAACAACTTTAAAGGTGATTTTTCTGCATCCTCAGATTCCAGATCTTCAAATAGTTGCATCTCGGCTAAATATTGTCCTATCCTAACAAACCAAACATCAATAAAATCTCTTATTTATTCAGCTTTCAGACTATGTATGAATCTCAAATTCTAAAAATGTACCCATGTGACTTTGTTTTGTGGTCCAGGGTCACATATGTCCCCTCCCAACTTCTACTTTCAATCAGAAATATGTGATCTTCATACGGTATATGATGTACATGGAGATCAGATCAAACACTAGTAACCAATCATGTCATACATTTATTCACAAACATTCTCACCTCGTTTTGTAGTTCGTCGTCACTCCTTGTGGAGGCAAGCATCTCAAAAAGCGAGGTGGAGAGCTCTTCGACACTGGACGAGACCATGTTTCCATCGTTCAGGTATTTCTCCACCTCTTGTCTCAGGATGGAGCTGTCTGCGTTTCTCTGCTCTAGTTCTTCTGCTGAATAAGCCTCATCTCTCTCAGCTCCAGTCCTCCGCTCACTAACATGATGATTTAGGAAGCTGTGAAAGTCCAACGCCTGATCCATATCAGTCTCCTCTGACCAGGGCAAAGTGTCGTGAGCATCCAACGCATACGTGTCAAATGAGAAAGCGATGTTTCGCCCAAAGACAGACCCACGGTTCACCGTCGTGAGAGAACTCTGTGTTTGGATGAAAGCATCCACCTGAGATTGTCCGATCTGGGCCACTAAACGACCCACGGCTGCACAGCACAGCTCGGCAGCAGACGCCGGAAAAAGTCCAAACATCTGTTTTATGGCCCTGGTTTCCTCATGACTGATCTGGTCTTTGTTGTGGAATGTTTTAAACAAGAAGACTCCAGCACTTTCAATGGTGTCCTGCCCAAAATCCGTACCAACTGCAAACATGTAAAAGGAACACATTCATTTGAGCATACACACAAAAACACATGCAAATGTTGTGAATTAACCTGCACTAAATACAGAGTATAACCCTTATTTTTAACATAAGAGCAGATGTGGCAAAGTGTCTGGCTTCTGGTCTCATCAGCTTCCAGTGATATTTAGATGTACAAAACAAATTGTAATGCTGCTTGATATTACAAACTGCAATTTCTTACCAACTTTCTGAAGAAAAAAAAAAGATGAGTGGTGCTTGGCTATGCATAACTTGAAGTGGTTCCTGTGGTATTGCTATGTGGTTGCTTTATCCATTGCTGGTGCCATTTTACAGAAACCTCTTAATGTTAAACTCCTACCTTTATAATAACCATGCTGATTTCTGTTAGGATCTTGTGTAGGACAAAAGACAGCAAGGATCTGTAAAACACCAGTTCCCAAGATAATGCATGCCAAAACAAGCTCCACTAATACATTCCATTGCTGCCTCCGAAATAAAATAACTTCCTACTATATAGTATACGAAATACAGTACGCCAAGAATATGTCCGAATACACAGTATTCGAAATACAGTAAGCGAAAAGTCCCCAGATGGCCCACTACTTCTGCTGAGATTCTGAAGTGTGCATTCGATGGACACTTCCATATCCCATGAGGCCACGGGAGAGGATTTATGAATAGCAGTGAAGCGACCCAACTGACGCTAGTAGGTCACATGACAGTAACAACATGACGGATGTAGTACGTCTGAATTTCCACACCGCTGCCCGTATTCATACTATATAGAACGTACTTTTTAATGTTTGCAAATAAATTGAAATTCAAATGTAGTTCCTACTCAGACAGAACGTGATTTCAGACGCACAAGTCTTCTGAAACCATAGGCTTTGTGTGGAACAGACAAAAGAGATTTAAGATTTAAGGCAAAATGTAAAAATATTAGAGGTTCAACGGATCACAAAACTCACGGTTCGGATCATACAACGTTTTTTGGGTCACGGATCGGATGATTTTTCGGATCAGCAAGAAAAAAAAATTATTTTTAACTTTGCTGTGCATTTATTACTTAAAGCACACTTTAAATACTCTGATACCACAACAAAAACTACTTACCTAACTAATAAACTAATAAACGTATGACAAGCATAGATTAATACAATATAACACAGTTACAAAAAATAGTGAGGGCCAGAAGTGAGGTCTAATTATAGTATTCATTTCAGGTACAGAAATGTAATTAAATGTGAAATAACACTTTGTTCACTGTATACATTTAATATAGATAGCTGTTAAAGCTGTGTTTTGTGGTTCGATTAACATTAATGACATAAAGTGAGAGCAGTCTATAAATAACTGCTGTTGTCTAGAAGACCTAATGCACGGATCCAATATAATGATACACATCCGATTTCTTTCACAGCTGTTTTCGTTCACTTGACCCAAAGGTGTTTACAAGAATACTTGCCGAGACGGGTATTTTGACATAATTGTGTGTGTATGTGTCCATCCAAGTGCAAGGAGATGAAAGCAAGGAATCAAATATGAAACGCTCCTCTCTCACTGTGTGTGCGTGCTGTGTGCAGAGATAAGAGAACAGGGGTACCGAATTAATTTCTGATGCCTCTTCTAGCACTGGAATGGTTTAAAATATATTTAATGTGTAAACTTACAAGACAAAGCACGTGCAAATTATAAGCTTTCAGTAAATGGCAGCTAAACTTGCAATTAATCCACAAATCACACTGTGGGGCCTCGTCCATATGGATAAAAAACGATCCGTTTAACCCCTAAAAAATATATACTTATAAAAAATAAAAATAAATCACCCTTTGTGCTCAACAAAAGAGAGTGATTTGCAATAAATTGGGCGTGTGAATTTTCATTTTTGGGTGAACTATTCCTTTAATGCATGTTATGCCTATATTTAAGCTATCACGAGTGTGATGAAGTGTCGAATAGACACAGGAAGAGCATTTGCAAAAATGCAAAAATAAAACGTTGTATGAGTCAGAGACACATGGTATCTGAGTCAAAGCATGAGAACATTAGGGGACTCAGTAATGGACAATTCTGTATGGATATTTCAGGCTCTACAAAAGCAATGTGTCCTTTATGTAAAAGGCAGTGGACTGCGAATAACTTTAAGGACCTCCTGATCAAGGAAAGACAGGAAGTGTATGAAGCATTCGCTAAAGAAGCCACGCTTTGAGAATGAAAACTCTACAGGAACAAGCTTGATTTCTAAATTGGATCGGAGTGAAACAAATTCTCAAGCTTCGTTAAAGACCTGAAGCTGATTTCCAACTAATTTGATTCAGACTGGTGGGTAACACTGTTGCCTCAGATCCGGAGGTCTTTCTGTGTGGGGTTGCCCATCCCTGATGGAGGTTGGAGGTTTTTGTCATCCAGCATCGGTGTCTGATTGCTCCTCCCCTTCCATTACACACAAACCTGCAACAGTTTAGTGCAGTGGTTCTCAATCCTGGTCCTGGGGACCCACAGCTCTGCACATTTTATATATGTCTCCTTTATCTGAAACAGCCAGTTCAGTTCATAGAGCTCTTTCCTAACGAGCTGATGATCTGAATCAGGTGTTTTAAATGAGGGAGAGATACAAACTGTGCAGAGCTGTGGGTCCCCAGGACCAGGATTGAGAAACACTGGTTTAGTGCACCAAGTTTCCAACATCACACACTTAATTGAGTGCATCAATCTTAATTGGAATTTTCTTCTCTTTTACAATTACAAGAATTGGGATGCACCTTAGGCCTTGGTGAAGCATGACAGAAACTAGGGAAAGGTGACAGAAAGGCCAAAGTTCTTTAATAATTTCTATGGTACGTCACACTTAATTCTCAGAAGTGAGTGAGATTCAGGAAGAAAAGAGTTTCCATTGATTAGAGTGAACCTGTGGCCAATGAGAAGCCCTCCTCTTCACAGGGCTTTCTCTTATCCGATGACAAAAGACATTTGTTCCAACAGAAACCCAATCACACTGAAGTGAACCTTTTCCACAGTGACGTTTGAAGAGGGGGTTACGGATGCCATTCTCAATGCTGTCCACTTCCCAAAGCAAAGAGAGAGAACATAGTTGTGGAATAGTCCTACAGGTTCCTGGGAGTTCAAGATCAAACATAGACCATTCGTGGTTATTTAACCACAGCAGAGTTACGAGGGACTTATCAAATTGAATTAAATTCATCAGGACAACTGAATGCCATTGAGGTGAAGTGTGGCTATATAATCATGAATCATTAGATGCTAAGTGAGTTGCTGACATGTGGAAAATGATCCTGACCTTAAGGTGGTTCAGTAACTCTACTACCAGTGCTGGATTTGATTAGTTCTTCATGGTATTAGGCAGAAAATGAACCACAGCAAAGTTGCTGCAAAAGAAAATCTATTTTGACAGACGGTTAACCTGAAGACATATGCTAAAAAATTACTGAATTGAATGTTGCTATTGAGAGCTTCAGGGGGTGCTTTATACAGAATCCTCTAAAGATATTTTATGAATTATATCTCTATCTATTGTTTTTTTATATAATTAACACTCAGCCATAACCACTATGCCACAAAATGTGATGAAATGGTGGCAAACTTATTACTTAATCAATGAGATGATAATTAGCTGCCTATTGCATATAAATTAACTTAAATCTAACATTTTGTTTTTCACAACCCAAGTATGTGATGTCTGAGAACAGCAAAGGACTGTTGATGCCCATAGGCCCAGAAAAGTTAACATAAAAAATGTTGATAAGGACTTCAGCATGCATAAATCAATGTTCAGGCGGTGAACACAATGTCTATCAATAAAATGTTGTGTTTAAGCAGAAACTGGATGTTATTATCTGACCTGGAGCAAGAGGTTTATTCAAGATGATTATTAGACCAAAGTACATTCAAGCCAATTGCTGCCATAAGAGAGGCAGACATCCAACAAAAATAGTGATTACTGAATCGAAGTGACATTTTAAATGTTATTTCATTAGATCTTCAATAAAATGTGTAAAAATAACCCAAAATAATCTATAAACATTCTTAGAAGTTACATTCTTGTTCGAATATATGCATGATGAGCATCACACAGAATGTTGAAATTATAATATAATTATTAAATTAGAATTAATAATACTAATAATTAAAATATTGGTAACACTTTATTTTACAGTGTCCTTGTTACATGTAGTTTCTATATTAATTACTATAAATTATGCATAATTGCATGCAACTAATCCTAGCCCTATAGTACATTTAGGTTTTTTTCAAATTTTTTATTTACCTTTATATTTTACCATGAAGTCTCATTGAGATTAAAATCTCTTTTACAAGAGATACCTGTAAATATTATGTAAATATTAGATACCTGTAAATAATATTCCTCATTACTTAAATGTATAATTACACTGTAACAAGGACACCTTAAAATAAAGAGTAACCAAAATATTATTCATAGAATAATGAGGAATTATACTAATAGAATTCGGATTGTCATCAGTGCAAAAATAGCTTTACATAGCAGCTTTATAAATATGACTGAATGAACCATGCCTGAAACCGTCATAAAATATACAATATACTCACATGTGTGACAGTGTGGCATTTTTGACTACCGTAAACAACCTACAGTTAAACTACATCTACACAAAAGCAACTGATTTGTCAGATCACAAAACTAAATAACTTCCATTGCAATCAATGAAGCTCTCTGCAATGGAAGTGCCCATCTGAGACCGTTTGTAAAGTGGAATATAGTGTAGATTCGGCTCGGATAGTTTCTGAAGATGTGAAATACCTACCGATGTGTTTGGCAGCTTGGAGGATGTTCTTCAGCTCGCGAGTGGCCGCCGGCTGATCTTTCTTCTCCAGATGTTGTGTGAAGAACTGAACAATCTTCTGCCATGTTAGACCGTCTCGGGCAAATATTTCCTGCCGTTTCAGGCGCTTGGTCTGCAAAAAGATTGACAAAGCTTAAATTCAAACAGTAAGGACATTTCAATGAACACCATTTATAAAATCAAAAAGTATAATGATGATACAGAGCCAGGACAATATTCTGAATATTCATGATATATGTGCTATGACTGAGCTGGCTTTTTATTTTGCCATTAGGTGTCGTAAAGGCTTCATCATTTGATTAGTTCTGCAAGCACTTCCAACCAACATCCAAGTGTTAATAAGACAGATGTTATAATATAGTCAAGTCACCTTTATTTATATAGCACTATTTACAATACAGATTGTATCAAAGCAGCTTCACAGTGATAACGATGAAAATAATTCAACAAAGTTTGTTTCTAGAAAGTTGCGTCATCATCCACCTTAAGTCTACATTTGAAATAACGAACTTGAGCGCACAAAAGACTCGATGTAAACAGACCCTAAAAGCAGACACTGCGTCTGAAATGAAACGCAAGAACGGCTATTTATTTGGCTTTACTCTGTTGCACGAAAATTAAAATATGTAATGTCACAATTATGTTTTGAGAGTTTACTTATGCAATTGTTGCATTAGGCTATGAATTAATAAATGTTTATTGATAAGAACTTTTTCATGTTTTTTCATTTACAGTAGCATGAACCATGAGTAGTCGAGTAACTCGAGTATTGTTTTGATAAGAAATCGACTAGCAGAAATCAGTAGTCGTGTAAAACCCCTAAATACAGTTTGTATCTAAGAAAATTGCGTCATCGTCCACCTTAAGTAAGGCAGACAGAAATCAGAAAAACCCTTGTGAGAAACCAGACTCAGTCTCAGTTCTCCTCTGGCCAACGAACCAACAGTGTATGATTATAATTCAGGCAGCATTACAGGTCAGAGGTCAGATTGGATCAGAACATTCAGAATATTTATCCAGTTTCATCTGGTTGGATGTCGGAGTCATCATGTCGGTATGGAGACGAGTTTGTTGAGGATCATATATGCAGTAATACATCTCGGATGCATTTGCATCATACTCAAAAATGTTGACGGAAGCATTTTTCACGTATGATGTACACTAACATTCAAATTTAAGATTGAAATTAGGATGTTTTTGAAAGAAATCATTTATTTGATAAAAAAAAGAGCAAAAACAATCTATCTCTAAATTACAGGAACGTCTGTGTGTCTGTTATTCGCATATCTCTCGAACCGTTAGTCCGATGGATTTAACACTTGACGGGTGTCTTGCTACGGGCACGAGTAAATGCAGTGCCGAGTTTGACGTTGTTTGGAATAGAAATGTAAAAGATATTGTTAAATATATCGGTAAAAGAAGCAGTTGTGGTTTAAAAATAAAAACTCTGTCAGCCAAACATTAAGTCAGCTACACTGTTTACTTCTGAAAATTATATTTTATTCACGGCCATCATTTGTAGTAACCCATTCACAAACTGTTTGCTCAAGCGTAGCGTTTTCCCTGTGTTCACTGTGTCGCTGCTCCCTGAATCATGTACTTCAATCTCCCATATTTATTGTATGTCATTATGTCAGTATCAGTATTTGCTTTCTACCATGCACAAATAAAAATGTCACCGGACTTTTGCTGTTTAATTGTAACAATGTACACTCAAACACATCAAACCAACAATTACTAAAAACACACACAAACTGATTTTGCATGGGCACTTTACACTAGTTATTATAATTTTTAAACTCTGTATTTTATCTCTTATCATTATTTTTTTTTCTTTCTTATCTAATGGACTATGGTTGTTCCTCCGATTTAAAAAGTCAGCATTAAATAAAAATTTACACCATTTATCTTAAGGCAAGTAAAAAAATGTATATTTGGGTAAATTTTATATTATTAGAATCCACACTACGCCCTTTTTCAAAATCTCGATGTTGTTTTTGGGCTCTACAAGAATAAGTTTTCATGCTTGAATGTTCAATAAACGCATTATTCCCCCATATTTTCCATTGTTGCGGCTCCTCTCTTCCCAGTCTGTCAGTAACGCTCTGTTTACTTCCTGTCTCTATGAAGCTCCTCCTTCTGTAAAGCACACTGTGCTCTGATTGGTCGGCTGGATCAATGTGTTGTGATCAACTGTTTCAAGCATTTTTCGGAAATGTCCCGTCCGTTAACGTAACCGTTTCAACACACTACTAAATAACTCAACCAGGCCCCGCCCCTTTATTCTGCATATTAATTATTTAAATGAGGAACACTAGGTGTGTTTACATGGAGCATTGTACTCTAATTTACAATCGGCCCATCCATATGTGACACCAGTGAATTAAAAATCGAATTAATTGAGGGCATGAAACTCGGTAAAACATTAATGAAACAAGTTCTACTTCATAGAGCTGAAGGGTACAGTAAAAGGGTTATTTGAATAAGCGCCTCAGTTTGTGTTGTGTGCTCAATAGGTCATGTCAGCGGGCCAGTGAGTAAATTAACACCACACTATTGTATCAGCACTTCAGCGGCCTCTCAAACTCAGCATTATGAGTGAGACGAGGAGAAACCTGCACCCTTTGCTCTCCGTCCAAAACCGGCAGCAGCGCCGATAAAGAAATCTGCATTTAGAGACGAGGAAAGAAGTTACACTGAACCAAGATGGCGCCGCCTTCTTCCACAAAACCTTAATAAAAGCAAAGTCGAGAGAGAAAGAGAGAGCTTAAAGAGAAACTGAGCAGTCAGAGCTCATATGATACACTATGAATCACACTCTCAAGGTCGGAGAAACACGATTAAATGAAGTACAGACAGAGGACATCAGATTACAAAGAGACAAAAGCTGTTTTTAGCTATTAATTAGAGTGATATAAATCGGTAGGCTGATATTATCAGTATAAAAAAGCACTTTGTAGATTTATCTGTGGCCTTAAGTCCACTTTAATCCATATATCACGGCTAATCGATTGGTTAAATTTCCTAACTTTTGCTGATTATGTGCCCAGTCTTGGACATGACTAGAGGTGATTGATAAAAAAAACACTTTAGACATTGCTTGTGCAGATAACATCTAATCGGCTATTTCTAACTTTTTCTGAGGCTTGTTGCCATGATGCTATGGTGTTGTACGTAGGCACCAGGATATTATTAAGCATTTTTAGGGTTGTATGAATGGTTACCTAAGGGTCCAATCTTAAAAATCCCATATCCAAGTCTCTATGGCCCTGTTTACACTTGGCATTAAGATTGGTTGATCCAGTAATAAGTGACACACCTGTTACACCACCATTTTTGTGATTGGATTTCAAGGGTAGCATATCTTACAGTGTTTTGTTTTATTTTAGTGGAGTAGCTATATTAACCGTAGAAAAAAGAAAAAAGCGAACAAATCCCAAACCATTTTGGACCCCATTTATGCCTGTAGGAAAAAAATAATGACAGACTATTTAGACCAAAGTAGGGGTTGGCGGTGTGACCAAAAACTTATTTCACTTCTTTTTTTTTTTTATATGCATTACAAATACAAACAAAGATACAAATTGGAAACAATAAAATACAATTTAAGAAAGTTATACGTGAAATGAACTGCAGTAGGTAAAACCACTTTTGCAGTAAATTAATGCATATTGCTTCTTAAATGAATATTAGTTCTCTTTTTCTTTTGTTGTTTGAAACATTAATAACACAGACAGTAGCAGGTTTTAGGCTGCTGTCACTTTAAGGAACAAATACACAGATCCAATATAATGACATGCATCTAATCTTCTCCCAACTGCAATGCAAAAGTATGATTAATCTAATGTAGTCATATCACACAATCCTACTGTTTTTACTGTATAATGATCAAATAAAGGCAGCCATGGTGAGCATTAAGAGATTACTTTCATCAAAGTAAAAAACAATCTTACCTCCCCAAAATTTTCAGCAAAAGCACAAATACTGTAGAGTTAAATAGCAATGCTCAGGTTTAATACTTAGGGTTAGGGCCTTGTTCAAATCTCAAACCTTAAACTTCTCTAAGCAATAGTAATTATACTAACCCTGCAATAGAAAACACCAGTAACTAATTATTTTAAATTCTCTGAATGAGGGATTCCAGCACCTACTATAAATATCATGAATTATCAAGTCTTTAAATGGCTTCCCAGCACTTAAAACGCTAAAAATTAAAACACTAAGAGCATGTAAGCTTATAACACAAGCCTATACCTAAGACATGTTTGATTGACACTGAAACTAATACAATTCATAACTATTAATAAGAAACTATCATTTAAACTAAGCATTAGAATTGCACTACTGTCAGATTTTTTTTTTAATCTATAATTGTTTGATTATTTATTTATTTTATGGGTACATAAGTCTAAAAAATTCAACAAAAATGTGCTGCACTAACTTATAACAAATTATGAATATAATTATGAATGTACAGTGCTGTGCAAAAGTCTTAGGCATGTTAGTATTTTCACCCAAAAAATGATTTTAAGCCGGTTATTTATATCTTTTGCTTTACTGTGTCAGTAGGAAATATCAGTTTACATTTCCAAACATTCCTTTTGCCATTAATAATAATAATTAATAATAATTCCTGTAATAATACAGGAATATTTTGTATGCACAAGGAGTCTGACAACAGCCGATATGATCCATACGGAAATGTATGCTATATATAATCAATTACATTTACATTTAGTCATTTAGCAGACGCTTTTATCCAAAACGTGGACACAACTGAGGACTAAAGACAAGTCAAGTCATCGCGAAGAGGCAAAATCAACGCAAGAAGTGCTCAAAATACAAAGTTCAGGCATTGCTCAGAGTAGCATAAGCCAGACAAGGGAGGATTTAAAGGAAAAGCAAAGATTTATTTATTTTTCTTCTATGTTAAGTGCTCACGGAAGAGATACGTTTTCAGTTGTTCAATTAAAGAATGTACTAAAAAAAAAATCCAATACATGTAGTAGTTTTGGCACTTAATTGTGATTGGATGGGCGCATTCAAAACAGACAATTTACACATGCCTATGATCACATCAGTTGATTTCTATTTTGATGCACACACACACACACACACACATCTATTCAACTTAAGTATGGCAAAATAACTAAAAATGAAGCAAGGTTTGAGTTGGATTCATGTTGTGTTACCTTCAGATCATAAAGGTCTTGTGTTGAATCCTCCTGCTTGCTGACGGTGGAGAAGGAGCGCAGGGCTCCAGTGAGCCGAGGGGGAGCCATGGTCACGCCGCAGGACCTGCTCGTGCGGGAAAGATGATCAATGAGAATACAGACAGGCCCTTAATGTGTCTTTACTAGAGCAGACTGAAGATCAGGGGTGTCCTGGAGGGCCATGGTCCTGCAGAGTTTAGCTACAACTAGCCTGAACATTTGCTAACTCTGCGTTCACGCCATGTCGTAATTCTCGTAGTCTCGAGATGACAACACATGGCGTTATATCATGTCCTCGGACTGGGAATTAAGCATTTCGATCAATGCCTTAATGAATCTGCAGGGGTCACGTGGTACAAGTGGAAGCTCTCAGAAAATTCCCATCTTACGAGCTCTACAGAGACGAGAACATGGTGTAAACGCACCTCGAGTAAGACCTTGAGTAGCTGGTCCTGTGTTTAATTGGGGTTGGAGCTGAAGTCTGCAGAGCTTTGCTGTGTCTCCATTCCCATACTATCAGTCCTAAATAGTCAAAAACTAGAAATAGTGTCTCTCAAATTATAGTTTGTTGAAATGAGTATTCCTAAGTTTCCTCGGTGTTCTACTTTTGTGTGGCCCTCCACGGGCAGGACTGGACACCCCTGGGATAGATCATATGAATTCATTTCAATAAGGATGCATGATAACACCTGACACAAAATAACAACAGATTACTGAGAGGAAAAACCTAAAAAAGGTTCTTTGAAATGAATTAAATAGATGGCCCAAATCCAACTTATTCTGGTTTTTAATTATAATAACCAACTTGATTAGCCTATCTATTCCACTAAAGTTTGAGAAACACAAAATGTTACAATACGTTTTGTCATGTGTATATATAAATTATTGTTTTATCATTTAAAACCTTCTTTCTTTTTTTGCCGTGAGCTACATGTTTAAAACTTAACCTTGTGAAATGTCCTGCTTCAAAAATGTGCTTGTGCTATCTTTCTTTACTATAAATGACACTGCGATTTATCTAATGCAATATTTACATTCTGAAGAGTCTCAATCCTCTCTGGGCGAGTATAAACAAGACTGTCAAACTGACTTAATACTGAACGTGTTATGATGCTAATATATACATGATATTTTAACTACATCCTTATAGGATGCATCCTTTCATCTAATGATGAAAACACAGTGATTACAACAACTTAATTATGTTAATAACTCATTAAACACGACTTCACCACCCTTTCAGTGTCTATAAACTTAACAACGTGTTATTTGGGTCAAGCCTTACTTGAACAGAACTGACAGCACATGAGAAGTCATCTAACACAGCTAACGTCTCTTATTCGTGATCACATCAGTGAATTTAAAACCCTTGCCACGACACAATCATTGTTAGGTGATATGAAAATGAATGTGACTGACCACTAATAGGTTAAAATCTTCACAGCAGTGAAGAAGTTCAGGTGAAGTGGACTCTCTCGGCTGGACCCGTCAAAACAGCGTCAAACCGGCGTAGATGAGGCACGTTTAGCGAGCAGTGCATTATGGGAACTGTAGTTTTATAAGGTTACTACGCTATTGCTTTCTACAGTCCAACATTAGTCAGTGGACTACAACATCCAATATAAAGACAAATGCGGAAGTAGCAAGGCAGCAATAATCAATGCTTGATAAACTGATGCTTCTATAAGTTATTGCTTATTCACAATGAGTCACAAGTCATAATATTCATATATAATCTGTCTGACTGTGATTAACTAAAGACAAGATTTGTATTTGACAAAGTATATAAATATGAATAGTCTTAGTCTTCAGTAGCCTATTTGTACATGTTTTATTGACCAGAATTTTACCAAATGTTGAAAATATAATTTTGTGGAAACCATGATACATTTTTTTGAGGATACTTTCAGGCATAGAAATGTCTAAATTGCTGCCTTTATGTGCAATAGAAATATTTTGTTACCCTTTTGTTAATGATCAATTTATGCATCCTTTATGAATAAATATTTTGAAAGGTGTTTTCATGGGGATAGACTTAGATTTGGGCTTAAATAATTATAAGCTAATCACATTTTTGCCATTGCTTTATTTTATGTGATTTATTACTATAATTTAATTCGGCATATTCTTGTTTTCCCTTGCTAAACAGAGTTGTGGCAGTATACAACAATGGTGCAATCAGTTGTTCATATACCATGATACTAAGTGATTACCACATTTATATTCCTGTTTTTTCCAAGTCACACTGATAATGTTTAGTGCTCATAATTATGTAAATTTGCAGGCAAATGATATGGTATTTATTGATTGGTCTTCAGGGCACATATTCTGCAAGGCTTAAATACAATAAACTGGTTAAATAAACAGTCATTAAACAGTGGCTATGGACTTTAGTAATACATGATGTCTAAAGGACTGTCACCGTTATTAATTCACTGTATTGCGCTCTATATTTTCCACGAATGCAGTGCTGAAATGCCCAAGGCGAGGCTGTTGAAAGAGGTTGATATCTCAGTAGACCCACACTGAATGGTGTCATTGTGAATACAGCAGTGCGTAACACTAACCTGATTTAAACAGCAGAGGTGCACCCTGACTTAACCATGGGCAAAGTCATTTACTGTGCTGTTAAATAAATCCCCGTGCAGATCTGTAGTAACACAGCCCAGCAGTTATTTAGCACTCAGAAAAAGCGACGATAGTCAAAGGTTATCTGCTTTTGTAGATGATCAGCCACCCACAACTGTGCTATACGACACCTCAATTAATGACAATTTATTCCTCTATTGTTTATCACTTGCTTGGCTTCTTGTTTCTGATGTGAATATATGTAGAGCACACGAGACATGAACAAGCACAGCAATGTAGGAATTCAATTTGGTCAAGTATACAGGTTAACAATCATTATATTTATTTATTATTTATCATTACATTATATTTATACCACAGACAGACAAATCACATTCAAATATTTCAGAGATCTGTTTAACAACTGGGTTTACTTTGCAGATTTCACACAGATGATTAAAGCAACAAATCATGATGGAAATTCCTTGAATTACTTTAGAGTGCTATTTAAATACCACAGTATATGAATATGCATGCAGATCCAACAAAAAATACAAGTTGCACTGAATCTGGCGAAATGCATGTAAGGTTTGGTCTAGGAATTTTTTTTTTTTTAAATAACCTCGCTATACTTAAAGAAATTAATAAAATGACTGCAACCCAAATTTGAGACATTCAAACTGACCTTTCGGATAATTAATGTGTGAGAATTTGACCGCCAATGCACACACATCTGGCTACAGGTCTCGATCGCTATCAACACCTCTGTGTCTGTAGGAATCTCAGATGGTCCTTGTAGAAAGAGGGTGTTGAAGCAGAGTAAATGTCTTTGTTCATTTGTAAATATCGTTGATTATTTTCAGTCCTGCATCAGCATGGGTGTTCCAGCATGTGATGCTGGTTTGCTGGTCTCCTGTGCACCAGATACACCTGTTCAGTTTAGTTTGAGAACAGCATGACTATGACCACCAGCATAAACCAGCCTGGACCAACGTGGATTTCATGCTGGTTTGTGTGTATATCAGCAGGGTGGACGATCACCAGTCAATTCAATCATTCATCAGACACTTGCAAACTGCTAATCTTTCTGTGTAAGATAGAAACGCTGTTGGTTCTTCCCGCAGTGACCTTAAAGGTGCAATGTGTAAAAAATTTGAGTATCTATTAACAGAAATGCAATATGACATCCATAACTATGTTTTCAGTGGTGTATAAAGAACTTACTTAATAAACCGTAATGTTTTTATTTACTTAGAATGAGACATTTATATCTACATAACCGCGGGAATCCCCTTCTATGAAGGTCGACATATTGTGACGTCATGTTTCTACCGTAGCCGACAGCGAACAAACATCGTTACAGAGCGCGTTTCGTCACTACCTTGAAAGAGAAGCAGCAGAAAGCTAGAAGCTAGCCATAAACACCGTGAGTAGTGACTTTTCCCTTGTCAGTGGTGTAAAATATGTAGTTGGATTGTTTCATGTAACTTAGTTCTTCTCCCTCGCTGTGTTATGGCTTTGCTATGTGGGGATAAATGTGCTGGTTACGTTCGTGAGACAGCTGATTAGTACTCTTGTCATTGACCGTAAAACAGTAACGTTACAGGAATCACCAACCCGTCGATCTTGGAAGCATTTTAAGTCGATCGCGAAGAGTTTCCAAAATCAGAGAAAAAAAGCCTATTGTGTGTAGTAAATGGTGTCTAGGGGATGTGGAGGCGCGCGCGCACCTTTGGGCTCATGCGGACGCGTCGAGTTTAAACAAGGCTTTACGCTTTAACCAGCTCAGCCACAGTAACAGCTCATATTAGCCAGCTAAACTTCTACTACCCTGTTAGAAACAATATATAGTTGCATAGTTTCATGTGGTTCTTCTCCCTCGCTGTATTA
>NW_027508722.1:1732500-1777500 GCF_051911475.1 Siphateles boraxobius | reverse complement strand
TATGTTGTCATACTTCCAAAAAGTATAATCTGTGATTGCGAATGCCAGGATCCACACTGGCGATCGACAGCCGCACTTTCTCCTCAAAACATTGTGTTCATCCGCGCTGTGCGAGCCGAGGCACAACCCACGTAAAGCTGGTAATTGTGTGAAAAACAGCAATTGCAGATTTCGAACAGAGATGGCGACAAAGACAAAGAGGAAAAACTACGGACTGCAGCTTTAATGTTATGAAGCATTTTCATTTTTGGGTGAACTAACCCTTTAAAATCAAGTTAAAAACATTGAAAAACATTTAATAAAATAAATAAATAAATAAATAAAACTACAGGTGTGTGTGTTTTTTTAAGTCCATTCTCAGCAGCGCCCCTGTAGGCTGGAGCAGGAACTGCAATGGCCCATTAACACACGTCGTTCACACTTCTGTATTGTTTGAATGGCGTACTGTTCCGGAGAGGCTCTGAGACTGTCAAGCTGCTGTTTAACAGGCTGCTAACTTAAAGGAGCATTTCACCCGTGGGAACATTCATCTTTATTGAAAGCGGGTCTTATATGTAGTCGAAATATAATACAATTTTCGAATTTAGTGCCTTCCTGACCGAGTAAAGACAGAAAGTAACTTTAGGGCGCATTTGTACTGAAAACCACAACTCCCACAATGCACCACATTGCACAGCTCCGCAAGCCACTCCCACTAATCCAGAACAACGCTGAGGAGGTATCCGCCGCCTATCAGATTCAGAGAAAGCACTCTTCCGTCTACAAGGCTGGGTGCCGCCAGAGTTTGAAAACAAGTTTGTTTTTCTGATCCCACTGGGAAATGTTCTAGTTTTAAAGCACAAACTCGCTTCATTTTGATCAATTTCTCAATCGGATTTGAGCAGAAGACTTTCAAAATCATATTTCCTTGCATATCATGTTTATTTCCTTCCATCATTGTCGTAACTTCCCATCTGGCTCCACAGCGCTTGTTAGCTTAGCTTCCAAACAAGATGGTGGATATTGCTATTAGTTTCGGCATGTGAAGTCCCACCCACTGATCTGTAATAGGTCTGTAGCACTAAGACTAATTTGAGTCTGTTTGACTCGCTTTGACTGTTGCCCTGCGATCGACTGCTTTTGTCGGCCTCGTTGCCCGCTGTGAGTTTGTTTGTTTGCGCGGATACGGTTTGAGCATTGGTTGTTGGTCGTAGAGCGAGACACCGCTTCACTGCTGCTCGCCCTGCGATCGACTGTTTTTGTCAGCCTCGTTACCCGCTGTGAGTTTGTTTGTTTGCGTTTGTTTGTTTGCGCAAATACGGTTTGAACGTTGGTTGTTGGTCGTAGAGCGAGACACCGCTTCACTGCTGCTCGCCCTGCGATCGACTGCTTTTGTCAGCCTCGTTACCCGCTGTGAGTCTGTTTGTTTGCGTTTGTTTGTTTGCGCAAATACGGTTTGAACATTGATTGTTGGTCGTAGAGCGAGACACCGCTTCACTGCTGCTCGCCCTGCGATCGACTGCTTTTGTCAGCCTCGTTACCCGCTGTGAGTTTGTTTGTTTTCCCGTCTATCCTGCGTCTATATTACACCCATACCACTAAAAAGACGGTTATACCCAAGACTTGAGTCATAAATTAGTATAAATATTAATAGCATCACTGGTTGCATCATTGCTAACTTACTGTCCATCTGTTAAAATGGCGAATATATCAGGTGTATGTTATCTACCTCTTGGTGCAGATGAGAACAAATCTGAATTGCTTGCGGTGCAGTCTGAATTAGAAGCTGTAGAAAAGCAGATCCTTGACCTTCTAGAGAGACAAGCTGAGCTGAGAGACCGGCGTTTAGCTCTTGAAACATCACGCGCTGATGCACACGGATCAGTGATTAACGTTAGTAACCCGCTGACGCTGACCTCGTCTACTCCGTGCGTTTCTCAGCATTGGTCCCGAGCGTCCAGGTCACGATCAGCCATGATTTCATTCACTCCGGCTCCAACACACCACCACGAAGCCTGGGTGGTTCCGCGGAAGCCGCGAGCCAGGACAAGAATCTTTTCGCCCCTCCCGGTTTTCGAGATCTCCACTCAGAACCGCTTCTCCCCTCTTCGCGAAACGGAACGCGATGCTGTGATCATCGGCGATTCCACCGTCCGACACGTCCACGCTACGTTAGGTAAAAGTAAGGTGCACAGTCACTGCTTTCCTGGTGCTCGTGTTCTCGATATCACTGCGCGGGTAACTGAGATCTTGAACGGTGACGAGCGCGTCGGAGCTGTTGTGCTGCATGCGGGAGCTAACGACACTAGGCTGCGACAGACGGAGGTTCTGAAGAAAGACTTCAGGAGCCTTATCGATACGGTACGCAGCACATCGCCTGAAACATCGATTATTGTGTCTGGACCGCTTCCTACGTACCGACGAGGGCATGAAAAGTTCAGTAGATTATTCGCGCTAAATGAATGGTTATTGTCATGGTGCAATGAGCAGAAATTGATTTTTGTAAATAATTGGAATCTGTTTTGGGAGCGACCAAGGCTCTTCCGCGCTGATGGCTTACACCCAAGTAGAATCGGGGCAGATCTTCTGTCGGATAACATCTCCAAGATGTTAAATACCATTTGACTAGTAACCAAAAATCCAAATCATAGTCTCTACTGCACCAATTTAATTGATATTAATACTAGTGTAGAACATTGCATAGAAACTGTGTCTATTCCTCGTTTACTAAGATCAAATAATAAATCTACTGCAGGATCTAGAAAAAATCTAATTGTTATTAAAACAAAAAATCTCGCTATTAGTGAACAAAAACAATTTCTAAAGCTAGGTCTTCTAAACATTAGATCGCTCACACCTAAGGCGGTTATTGTAAATGAAATGGTCACAGATAATAATTTCGATGTTCTGTGCCTTACTGAAACCTGGCTTAAACCAAATGATTATTTCGGTCTAAATGAGTCTACTCCGCCAGGATACTGTTATAAGCATGAGCCCCGTCTGATCGGTCGTGGCGGCGGTGTTGCAACAATCTACAGAGATATCCTTAATGTTACTCAGAAAACTCGTCATAGGTTTAATTCGTTTGAAGTGCTTGTGCTAAATGTTACGCTCTTAGATGTAAGAAAAAAATCCCTATTATCTCTAGCATTGGCTACCGTATATAGACCTCCAGGGCCTTACGCCAATTTCCTAAAAGAGTTTGCTGACTTTCTATCAGATCTTTTGGTCAACGTCGATAAAGCATTAATTGTTGGAGATTTTAACATACACGTAGATAATTTAAATGATGCGTTAGGGGCTGCGTTTACAGATTTATTAAACTCCTTCGGGGTCAAGCAAAACGTCACCGGACCAACTCATCGTCTTAATCATACACTCGATTTAATTATATCATATGGAACCGATCCAACCGATATAGATATCATTCCACAAAGTGATGATGTCACTGACCACTACTTGGTAACTTGCATATTACGCACTGCTGTAATATGTCATGCTGCGCCACGTTATCGACCAGGTAGAACAATTCGTCCATCCACCATAGATCATTTCTCAAATAGCTTATCTGATCTGTCTCAGCTGCTGCCTGAACCCAAACAAACAGATGAATTAGACGAACTAACTAGCACTATGAGCAACATTCTCTCTAGAACATTGGATATTGTTGCACCCATTAGATTAAAAAAGGTCAGAGAAAAAAGTATAGCACCATGGTACAATAATACTACGTATGTTTTAAAGAGAGAAACCCGTAATTTAGAGCGTAAATGGAAAAAAACTAATTTAGAGGTCTTTAGAATCGCGTGGAAAGACAGTATGTCACTTTATAAAAAGGCACTTAAAACGGCCAGGGCTGAGCATCTCAGCAAATTAATAGAAAACAACCGAAATAATCCAAGGTTTTTATTTAATACCGTGGCTAGACTAACAAATAAACAGACGTCGTCTGAACAAAATACCTCGTTACAGTTTAGTAGTAATGATTTCATGAACTTCTTCACCGAGAAAATTGAAAGCATCAGAATCAAAATCGTAAACGTTCGATCTTTGCTCGCGCCTTATAATTCGGCCGCAATTATCACCCCGCAAGAACAATTACAATGCTTTACAACCATAGAACAAAAAGAGTTAAATAAACTTATCACTTCATCTAAAACAACAACATGTTTATTAGATCCTATACCAACTGAACTACTGAAAGAAGTGTTACCTGTAGTGGAAGAGCCTCTTCTCAATATTATTAACTCATCT
This sequence comes from Siphateles boraxobius, assembly GCF_051911475.1. NCBI lineage: Eukaryota > Metazoa > Chordata > Actinopteri > Cypriniformes > Leuciscidae > Siphateles > Siphateles boraxobius. Next base: position 1,773,267 of record NW_027508722.1, on the reverse strand, counting down.
TTATCTTTAGGTCATGTTCCAAGAACGTTCAAGCTGGCAGTTATAAAACCTCTTATTAAGAAACCACAATTAGATCCAAATAACCTAGCAAATTACAGACCCATTTCGAATCTTCCATTTATGTCAAAAATATTAGAAAAAGTTGTGTCCGCTCAACTCGGCTCTTTCTTGCAAGAAAACGACATCTATGAAAAGTTTCAGTCTGGATTCAGGCCACATCATAGCACTGAAACTGCGCTTGTTAGAATCACAAATGATTTACTTTTAGCTTCGGACCAAGGCTGTATCTCAGTACTAGTTTTACTTGATCTTAGTGCTGCGTTCGATACTATAGATCACACAATACTCTTAGATCGACTACAAAATTACACTGGTGTTCAAGGACAAGCATTAAGCTGGTTCAGGTCATACTTATCTGACCGCTACCATTTCGTCTACTTAAATGGAGAAAAATCGATTATAACTTCGGCAAACTATGGAGTGCCGCAGGGATCTGTGTTAGGCCCTTTATTATTCTCAATATATATGCTGCCACTTGGTAATATTCTAAGGAAACATGGAATTAGTTTCCATTGTTATGCTGATGACACTCAAATATATATTTCCTCACGGCCAGATGAATACGCTAAATTATCCAAATTGACAGACTGTGTTAAAGATATAAAAGATTGGATGACGCATAATTTTCTTTTATTAAATCCAGACAAGACAGAGGTAATACTTATCGGTTCTAAAAACCGTCCACAAAACCTTTCACAGCACGACTTTAACATAGTAGGATGCCCTGTTACTCTATCCGCTACAGTAAAAGACCTGGGTGTTACATTAGACTGCAACCTGTCTTTTGAAAAGCATATTTCATATGTTACAAAAACAGCCTTTTTCCACCTTAGAAACATTGCTAAGCTACGTAATATGCTATCAGTCTCTGATGCAGAAAAGTTAGTTCATGCATTCATGACCTCGAGACTAGATTACTGTAATGCTTTATTAGCTGGTTGTCCTGCATCTTCAATAAACAAGCTACAGTTAGTCCAAAATGCAGCCGCTAGAGTTCTTACTAGATTAAGAAAATATGATCATATAACACCGATTTTATCATCACTTCATTGGTTACCTATAAAGTTCCGTATTAATTACAAGGTATTGCTTTTGACTTATAAAGCTCTAAATGGTTTAGCTCCAGTCTATTTAACGGATCTTCTATCGCCTTACAATCCATCGCGCTCTTTAAGATCACTAGATTCGAGGTTTCTGGTCATTCCTAGGATATCCAGATCCACCAAAGGAGGCAGAGCATTTTCACATTTAGCTCCGAAGCTCTGGAATAGCCTTCCTGATATTGTTCGTTGCTCAGACTCGCTCTCCCAGTTTAAAACTAGACTGAAGACGCATCTATTTAGCCAGGCATTCATATAAATTTTTTATCTTACAGTTACTGTAAATTCGGCCTCTAGTTCATAAACGCCAGAGGAGAACTGGCCCCCGACTGAGCCTGGGTTCTCCCAAGGTTTTTTTTCTCCATTGGGTCACCTGATGGGGTGTTAGGACACCATTAGGTCACTGGATGGAGTTTTTCGGTTCCTTGCCACTGTTGCCTTTGGCTTGCTCAGTTGGGGATATTCAAATTAATTAACCAATCATACCATTGATCAGCTCTACCAAACTTGGATGTCTTTTTTCCAGTAATAAACAAACATTAAGTTGTTTTGATTGATACTGTGAAGCAGCTTTGATACAATCTGTATTGTGAAAAGCGCTATATAAATATATTTGACTTGACTTGACTTGACTTGTAGCGTGAGTGGGCCCCTCCCCCTGAATAAATGATGAGCTAGTGTTTGTAGTCTCTACACTTTTCAATGAAATGTGACTTCCTGCTTATTATGACGCAAAATGACGATTTTTACGTCATAATAAGCAGAAAGTAAAACACTTAAATCCTTATTTCTCCCATCTCAGGGAAAAATAAAGGAAAAATCCACGATAATTTTATAATATATGACTGGGTTTCTAACAATACAAAGCTTAATGCAAATGGGTGAAGTGTCCCTTTAAGGAAACATTTTAAACTATTAGGCCAATTATATAAAGTTTACACTCGAAGTAGATTGGTCTCTCAAGCGAGTTCCCCATTCGTCAGTCATGACGAACTTTTTGCTCACACTCAAAAAAGGGGAAATTTTACAAGCTATAATAAATGATCTGTGTTGTATTTTGAGCTGACATTTCACAGACACATTCTGGGGACACCATAGATTTATATTACATCTTGTGAAATGGGGCATAATATGTCACCTTTAACATTTACACTTTAGTTGTTGAACCAACTGAAACTGTTCAATAAAACAATCAACACATAATTTTGAATTTAGACCTCCACATAGAAGGCTTTTAAGTGCATTAGTGTCTGATTTTGTATGGTTTTGTAATAATTATAAAAACATGAAGAACATTTTATTAGCATTATTTCTTTTAAATCTAGTATCTAATTTGATAGCAACTGGATAGAAATGACAAATTATTTTTGAAAGTTAATACATTTGAATGAATAATAAATAACTTATAAATGTTATTTTATAACAATTATTAATAACAATTATTAATTGTTATATCAGTAGAAATTGCCTTTTTATATACTTTTTTATTTCATAATTATGATCATTAATATTTGTCTGTACAAAATGTGATATATTTAAACCACAACAACTAGTACAATTTTGTCATATTTTCTATATAATTGTTTTTCTTGTACAATTTGCAATAAATACATTATAGTTCAAAAGTTTCTAATAAAAAAAATGTATTATGTTATTAAAGAAGTCTCTTCTGCTCAACACATCTGCATTTGATCAAAAATACAGCAATAACAGTAGTATTGTATGATATCATTACAATTTAATATATATATATTATATATATAGTAAAGTGTAATTTATTCCTGTGATCAAAGCTGTATTTTCAGCATCATTACTCCAGTCTTCAGTGTCACATGATCCTTCAGAAATCATTCTAATATGATGATTTGATGCTCAATAAACATTTCTGATTATTAATTGTTTTGTGGAAATCGTAAGTAATACACTACCATTCAAAAGTGTGGGTTAAAAACCTGTTAACCTTCAAGGCCACTTTTGAAAAATCCCCAGAAATGGCATACCCAAACTTAAACAGATACAGTTCATGAACCCTTTGCACTAAAAGCACAAGTATGATCTCATTTGAAAGCTGACACCTAGTAGTTTATTGTAAATGTAGAAATAATTATTGTCATAATGAAAAAAAAAAATGTTTAAATAGCTTCAAAGTTTTGTAAAGTTATTAGAAATTTACTTTTATGAAACATCTTCATAAAAATAAAATTGAAGTTGGCCCTGGAGGAATCTAGAAATGCACTGCAGCTAAAGACATATGTGTGACCATTTTATATTTAAAATCTGAAAATGATAAGTCTAAAACTCTGTATTTAGTTAAATGTTTTTCAAGATCATGTCAAATTACTTTATTTTGATTAGACTCTAAAATGCAAACTGATTTTTAGTCATCTTCTGAGTCATCTATTCAGTCTATTGTCTCTATTATTTTGTGGTGCAAACGAGCCCCATTTACCCCTTTTCCACCAAAAAAGAACTGGTTCGGAACTGGTGCTGGTTCAAAGTTAGTTCGGAGTTGGTTCAACTTGCGAACCTTCTCAGAACCGGTTTGTTTTCCCACTGACTAGAGCGCCCAGCGAACGACGTCGTTACGTCACTGTGTACGTCGCCATACAGAAACGCTAGCAAGTACATTATTTTGGGATTATCTCTAACTTGTGTTCCATGAAGGCTTTAAAAACAATTGAAATAAGTAAGTCTTTTAATCTTTTCCTTTGATATGTAATCATTTCTGATTAGTTATGTACCTCTGTCTTGTGTCTTTTTTTCTTTCCGTTTATTTGTTCTATATTTTGACTGTTTTCTTCTTTGCTTACATAATGTTTTCAATAAAAAAATAAAATTTAAAAAAAGCTAGAAACGCTTGCGCCAACTTCAAGCATTATAATTACAATGGTGGACTACATCGTGTTTCTGCAAATGTTTCTCCTGGCTTTGCGGTCAGAAAAGATGTTTAGGACACATCTAAACCCGCCTCCAGCCCCGCCGTAAGCATGACACGGTGGTAAAAGAACGGTTCTCTGGTTCTAGTCCAGCAAAGAGTTGGTGCCGCTTTGGAACCAGTTTTCCTGGCCGAGAACCGGTTCTTTGGCTGTCGAAACACAAAGAACCGGTTCGCGAGTAGGCACCGGCTCCGAACCGGCTCTCAAAATGCTTTGGTGGAAAAGGGGTAATTCAGAGTCAGTCTCTCCTTGCACACATTTACACCTCTCCAGACTGGTTATGGCTCTAAATATGCATTTCTTTTGTCTGCATTATAGCTACTAACGACTGGCTATTCACAGGCTATTCATAGGGTTTCAAACCCTAATTTCTTTTATCAAAGTTCTCACTAAATATTTGAAACTGGTATCAAATGCACTGAAACATTTCAGTAAGCATTCCTATTTAGAAAAAAATCATAAAACAATAACTGCTGGTGGCAGGTGCACCTGGGCTAGCTAGCATGTTAGCTTAGCACACCATCAATACACGACCATTTATGAGATTAAAACCATGTTTGTGCTCCAAACTTACTTTATAACGCAAGTCGAGTGTTTTAAATAATCTTCTGTGATCTAATTTGGCTTCAGATAAAAAAAAATCCGACAGAAAATGTATTATTTATAGTGTTCTGCACGATGATGAAATCTATATCGATTAGCATTACATTATAAATATAATCTATTATTATGAAATACCTGGCATGGCTTGAAGAACACAGGTAACTCAAATATCATTGCAATCATGTTTATTGTCTTCAAAACATCTTTATCTGCATGTTACAGCGATCTCTGTCAGCTACTTTCTGTATCAGTGACGTCCTGGAATGTCACATGACTATGGGTCTTCTTCGTGATCCATATATGGACTGTTATTGTGCATATAGCGCCCTCAGGCTATTGGTATGAATTGAAAACACAGCACATCTCAGTAAGAAGCGATCATAATGATTACATCGACGCATTTGGGTATAAATTCAACAAATATTATTCCTGTCTATAGAAATATGATGTGAATCTATGAGAATATATCAATATTTCTCCAAGTCTGCACATTTTTGAGCTAAAGCCCTGAGGGACGATGTTATGCGAATCGCTGTCATGACGACAGCACGGAGTGTTTTTTATGAATGGACCAGCTGACGCTCATAATTCATATTAAAGGTATCGACTCATTTTTTCATTTCATAACTCCTGACACAAATTAAGACATAACTGTCACTATAAGTTTCTCATAATACAATAGTGGTCAAATACTGAATCTTGAGTATTATATCTTTTTAATGATGTATAGTTTGTCAAGGTATAACATTAAATCTGATAGTAAATTTGAACTAAATAAAAAAAAAACGCTTCAGTGCGCCGACGCTCTGGAAACGGTTAACAGGTTAATTATGATATTATATTTTAAAGAAGTTAACATTTTTGTTCACTTAAATGAATTAAAAGTGACAGTTAAGACTTTTATAATGTTTCAAAAGATTTCAATTTCAAACAAATGCTGTTCTTTGGAACTTTCCATTCGTCGAATTATACTAACAGTGTGTAGGCTAGTAGTGATGCTTGCCTGGTTTGAAAATGCCCATTGTAAGGTTTTTTCTGGGATGTGTTTTTGAATTATTGATTGCCGTACATAAAGTGGCCGCAGTCTTGCACTCTTACAAACACAGAGCCAGTGAAACATTCAGATTGTGCACTTTAATGAAAACGTACTGTTCAGCATGAGGGCGCTTCATACTGGCGCTGCTCAACTGTTTGCACTTTCCAATGATCAGCCCAACAGAGACACAAATGAACAGATTGATTTAAGCTCTCCAAGTGGCCAGACCTCCACCAAACTCCATCCATCAGCAGCGCACAATAGCTTTCTCAAGCGCATCGCAGGTAAGAATCACTCCATCAACTCCGGGCTGAGACAGAGAGCCGAGACTAACTACAAATGAGACTGCAGGCCTTCCTCCGTCTCCAACTAAGCGGGTCGTTGAAGCGAGAGGGGTAAAAGTGCTAGAAAAGGAGAAACAAAGAAAAAGGAAAGGCTACGTAGTGAAATCACAGGGCTGTTCTCATGGAAACGAGAGTTTACCTGCGGAGCTGTCAGAAATATCATGTTTGAGCGCGGCGTCTATTGGCTGGAGGCTGTCGATATACTGAAATCCTGCTTCCATCGGTAGCACCTTTGTAACAGTACTGTCAAATTATGATTTAGAAATAATTACCCTGTTTCTCCTGTGCGCATCTTTTCCTTCAGCACGCAATCACTTTCTGCTGCTATTGCCTGACCAAGACACATAAATCAGGACCCAATAAAACACTTACTGATTGACTTTACATTTCGTTTATTCATAAACAGTGAGATAGATTTGAAGGACAGATTTGATGGCTTGGCTTATTTAATGTAAAATACTTTTATTTTGTCCACATTCACACTTTTTTGTCCACATTGTTTCGTGACTAAATCTAGACATAATCATCATAATAATATTAATAGCAATAAAAAAACATTTATTTTTATAGCACACTTTTCATACATGAAATGCAACTCAAAATGCTTCACAAGCTTATCAAATTGATCAATCGCATCTAACGTTAAACTTTTTGTACGTATGTATAGTTATATATATATTAGGGCTGGGAATTTATTAGAAAAAATTAACTAATTAATTGCACAACTTGCTGTGATTAATCGCAATTAATCGCATTTTTCCCCAAAGCTGGTTATCAATACTTGTACGTTAAAAAATGATACATTTACACAAGGAAGTATATTTTATAATACGAAGGTGCGCGCGGCAAAAATGACGTCATTGCGGTGTGGGCGGTCATGCGCGTTGGGTGCGCAAGACCCCATTTCGCCTGGCGGTGTGCACGGCACTTTTTGTAACATCGCGCGCGGCGCCGCATCCGAAGATGAACGATTTTGAGCCGAATCTGGCCGAACTGGTACGTCTGTACCAACATGTTCATGATCCTTCTATACACAGAGACATTTGCATTGATAGGCGACCATAAAAGTCTCTCATTTTGTGAATTGGAATGCATTTTTTGCATTAAGCACCCAGTTTGCACTTGTCTAAAGTAACTGCTCACATTTACAAAATAAGCCTACAATAACAGAAATAAGCCCTGCTGATGAAATTAAGGTTTAAACACTCTTCAATAAGGCTTCAGTTGTTTAACTAGTTTACATGCGGTGAAAGTACATTAAACCTACTGCATTTATTAGGCCTAATCTTATATGAATCAGCAATTAATAAACGGAAAACTACTTCTTCACTGCTGATTCCTGGTGGTTTAGAGGAGAATTACTCCGAGTCGCCCCCTGTCGTTTCACAGAATAGCACAATGGCGAGCGCGTCAAGTGTAAACGCCTCGTCCGTTTGGAGAGGTGCGCGCGCAGTCAGCGGAAACTCGCGCTCGTGCAGACGCGTCGAGTATAAACAAGGCAGACCAGTTTTTTTTACATTATCAGGATACAAGGAAGCTCTCTTCTTTTGGACGATGTGGCCTGAGAGTGAGAACAACCTCTCACAAGACACTGTGGTTGCAGGTGTGGACGGGTACTTGCGTGCTATGCGTGCAGATGGCCTCCTGTAGCCTCGCTAGTTGCGGCAATAACACCTGGGTGTTTTGTGTTTAAATGGTATAGTAAAGACGAATTGCTTCGGTGGTATTTAAATTCTGCTTTGCAAATTGTACAGACCAGCACTTTTCTGTCTAAAGCGCCATCAGGACATTTTTTAAATGTAAAATTTCCATCTAAAACTCCACCGTTATCGCTCTCCATCATGCAGTGTGATTTGGCTCAGTTAGCACACTCATCTGTCGCAACAGGAAGTTATTAAAATGGACGTGATTGGCTTGCGTCAATTGCGTTAATTTATTTTAATGCGTTAAACATGTCAAATTAATCGCAGAGATTAACGCGTTAACTTTCCCATCCCTAATATATATATATATATATATATATATATATATATTAGGGCTGCACGCTTTGGGGAAAATGTCATATTGAGATTATTGAGGTCAATATTGCGATTGCGATATACGATTGCTATATAATAAACACATGGTTTCATGAGTCAACTTGCTTGGTTCTGAAGCAAAATGCACACATAGATTAGTAATAATTCTGAAATTCTGAATTGTGTATTTCTTTACTCAAACTAGCAACATCAACTAAATGATTGAGAACTCCTATAAGGATCAATAAGCCATTGATGTCTGGATAAAAATGAATTTACTGATTTACTGTATAGTGTGCCAGAAGACTAGCTCTATAGGATCTTAAACAAAGTTTTGGACCGTATCTCGACAGTCGGAAATGTATGAAGGTGAAAGGTTATGCAGTGTTTTATAAACTAATAAAATAAATAATAAACTTGATAGATCATATATTTCCTGTCCTTTATTGCACAGAGTCTTTGCGAAAGCATCTGTTGTTTAGGTGCATCATACAGGAAACATGAGTGGATCGCTTGCAGTGACAGTAAACATCTCCTGTCAATCATAATGAACACACCAGTCAGACAGGCCTAGTTTGTTGTAAAGCTAAACACAATCTGTGAAAGCATATTCATATATTTTCACATCAAGTTGCAGAAGATTAATGTCACCATAGTCAAAGTAATAACAGCGCTATATTACAAATGAAGTGTTCAGACGATTCTCCCATTAGAGCTCATTTCAGTCCACCCGTATCAGCCTTCTCTGTGTGTGACGAGTGTAAGATTACTGTGATGGACAATTCATCTCCTCTTAAATCATCATCACGGCCCTTCAGCCTCACACTGGCCTTTACTGTATGTGTCCTATAGCTACTGTACATGTCCTATACTGTCTATAGCTACTGTATGTCCTAAAGTAACTATATGTCTTATAGCTACTGTAAATGCCCTTTATTGTCTATAGCTACTGTAAATGCCCTATATTGTCTATAGCTACTGTATATGTCCCATATTGTCTATAGCTACTGTATATGTCATATAGCTACTGTATATGTCCTATAGCTACTGTAAATGTCCTAAAGTAACTGTATATGTCCTATAGCTACTGTAAATGTCCTAAAGTAACTGTATATGTCATATAGCTACTGTATATGTCCTATAGCTACTGTAAATGTCCTAAAGTAACTGTATATGTCATATAGCTACAGTATATGTCCTATAGCTACTGTAAATGTCCTAAAGTAACTGTATATGACATATAGCTACTGTATGCCATATAGCTACTGTATATGTCCTATAGCTACTGTATATGTCTTATAGCTCCTGTAAATGTACCACATCTACTGCATATGTCCTATATCTACTGTATATGTCCCATGGCTCCTGTACATGTCCTATAGCTACTGCAAATGTCCCATAGCTACTGTATATGTCCTATAGCTACTGTATATATCCTATAGCTCCTGTAAATGTCCTATAGCTACTGTATATGTCCTATAGCTACTGTATATGTCATATAGCTCTTGTAAATGTCCCATAGCTACTGTATATGTCCTATAGCTACTGTTTATGTCATATAGCTCTTGTAAATGTCCTATAGCTACTGTATATGTCATATAGCTCTTTTAAAAGTCCTATATATGTCCTATAGCTACTGTATATGTCCTATAGCTACTGTATATGTCCTATAGCTACTGTATATGTCTTATAGCTACTGTATATGTCATATAGCTCTTGTAAATGTCCTATAGCTACTGTATATGTCCTATAGTTCTTGTAAATATCCTATAGCTCTTGTAAATATCCTATAGCTACTGTATATGTCCTATAGCTACTGTATATGTCCCATAGCTCCTGTAAATGTCCCATAGCTACTGTATATGGGCTACTGTATATGTCCTACAGCTACTGGATATGTCATATAGCTCTTGTAAATATCCTATAGCTACTGTATATGTGCTATAGCTACTGTATAAGTTCTATAGTTCTTGTAAATGTCCTATAGCTCTTGTAAATATCCTATAGCTATTGGATATGTCCAATAGGTACTGTATATGTCCCATAGCTCCTGTAAATGTCCCATAGCTACTGTATATGTCCTATAGCTCTTGTAAATGTCATATAGCTACTGTATATGTCCTATAGCTACTGTATATGTCCTATAGCTCTTGTAAATGTCCTATAGCTACTGTATATGTCCTATAGCTACTGTATATGTCCTATAGTTCTTGTAAATGTCCTATAGCTACTTTATATGTCCAATATATACTGTATATATCATATAGCTCTTGTAAATGTCCTATAGCTACTGTATATGTCCTATAGCTACTCTATATGTCCTATAGCTCTTGTAAATGTCCTATAGCTACTGTATATGTCCCATAGCTCCTATAAATGTCCAATATATACTGTATATGTCATATAGCTCTTGTAAATGTCCTATAGCTACTGTATATGTCCTATAGCTACTCTATATGTCCTATAGCTCTTGTAAATGTCCTATAGCTACTGTATATGTCCTATAGCGCCTGTAAATGTCCCATAGCTACTGTATATGTCCTATAGCTCCTGTAAATGTCCCATAGTTACTGTATATGTCCTATAGCTCTTGTAAATGTCCTATAGCTACTGTATATGTCCTATAGCGCCTGTAAATGTCCCATAGCTACTGTATATGTCCTATAGCTCCTGTAAATGTCCCATAGTTACTGTATATGTCCTATAGCTCCTGTAAATGCCCCATAGTTACTGTATATGTCCTATAGCTCTTGTAAATGTCCTATAGCTACTGTATATGTCCTATAGCTCCTGTAAATGTCCCATAGCTACTGTATATGTCCTATAGCGCCTGTAAATGTCCCATAGTTACTGTATATGTCCTATAGCTCTTGTAAATGTCCTATAGCTACTGTATATGTCCTATAGCGCCTGTAAATGTCCCATAGCTACTGTATATGTCCTATAGCTCCTGTAAATGTCCCATAGTTACTGTATATGTCCTATAGCTACTGTATATGTCCTATAGCTCCTGTAAATGTCCCATAGTTACTGTATATGTCCTATAGCTCCTGTAAATGCCCCATAGTTACTGTATATGTCCTATAGCTCCTGTAAATGCCCCATAGTTACTGTATATGTCCTATAGCTCCTGTAAATGTCCCATAGTTACTGTATATGTCCTATAGCGCCTTTAAATGTCCCATAGCTACTGTATATGTCCTATAGCGCCTGTAAATGTCCCATAGCTACTGTATATGTCCTATAGCTCCTGTAAATGTCCCATAGTTACTGTATATGTCCTATAGCTCCTTTAAATGTCCCATAGTTACTGTATATGTCCTATAGCTACTGTATATGTCCAGACTCACAGCAGGAGCACTAAACCTGAACCCTGCTGAGATGCATGTGATGTTTATTATTCCATAAATCCAGGTTTTCTAATGCATGCAGCAAGTGTGTGTGAGGTCCAGCTAGGGCGCAGCAATCGTGTAAAAAAACACTGGTTGTGTCTGAAATCACCCCCTATACCCTCATTCACTATTCCCTACATTACTCCACTGATATAGTTCACTTGAAGGAGTGAATGCAAATGAGTGAGTGAATTCGGACACTGAGTGCTTCCGCCTGCGCTTTGACATAGTTTGTGCTGTTTAATAATTATTTGAAACTTAGCAAACTGGCAGCTCCAGTAGTTTTAAAAATATATATCTTGAATTCTGTCATGGAAACTAGCCCTTAACAGACGTGGACACTATGAACCATTGTTTATGTGGGAACATTTACATAATTCAGTACACTTCTGAATATATTGTAAGAACATGTTCTGATGTCACACTGCTCCACTGCTCAGTTTCATAGAGGAAAATTATTAAAACACACACACTCAGATCTCCAGATAATGCACGCCGATAACCAAAAGATTAAAGAGAACTTTATTGAAATCCATATCTCACAATCTTGAGAAGGAGAAGAGTCATCTTTTTGTCTTCGGCTCGAATGATCATGCATTATGATGCAAACTGCTGTCCCTGCCAATGCGTCTATTCATTGTGCCACTGAAAATACAAATCAGTTCAAAACAATTTTGGCCTCTAAATGACTGAATCCCCTGTCATAAATGTTTTAGGGGGAGCAAAGTGAAGCAATTTGTGCTCGCCCTGCCTGTACAATATCTGTGAGAAGAAGATGTGAAATGAATTTCAATCCAGATATCTCCTGCATGCGTGTGTTTCAGGGTCAGTCTGAACTCTAGTGATGTTCAGGGTGAGAAGACTTGCTTAGTTCTTCAGTTTTCACTGTTATGTATTGCCTCAAAGGTCAGTACTGAGAAGCATCCATACCACTATACTACAGAGTATTTTTAGCAATAGCTTTAATATTTGTGAAAAGGTCACTGAGATTATTTTTCCTGGAGAGAAAAATATGTGGTGCAACACACACAGTATATGGAAGCTTGTTTCCGCCATGGATTAAAAAAGGTAATTGGGACTTTTTATCTCACAATTCTGACTTTTTATCTCAGAAGTGCATGATACAAATTTGCAATTGTGAGTTATAAAGTCACAATTGTGAGATATAAACTCGCAATTCTGCGGAATTGTATTTATATCTCACAATTCTGACTTTATAACACACAATTGTGACTTTATAACTTGCAATTCTGAATTTATATCTCGCAATTGTGAGTTTATAAATGTATATGTATATGTATATCTTTTAAAATGTTTTATATCTTCCATAGTCTAGCCTTGACCATAAAAAAAATAATAATCCTAATTGTACAAAAAATCTGAATATTGAAGTATGTTTTACAACAAAATATAATTTCCGTTTTCTACTTCACCAAGACACGGCGTCGAAGTTCCACTTGGAAAGGGAACAACATACTTGACCTTTAAGAATATTGGGGAATATGAGTAAAATAGAAACATTTTGGAAATGTTACTTTTCCTTGCAATTTATTTAGGCTTCAAATGTCATACAACCTTATGTGCCTTTATAGAAAGTTAAGGATGCCTGTTAATTTAGTCAAAACAAAAAAAGAAGCAATACAAAATACTTGGAAAAAAGAAAATCATCTTTTTTCATGCAATACTTGTAAAGTGGGACACTTTACTTTTCCCTCTTGAACAAGACTTGCTTTCCCGCCGGTGTCTGTGAACTGAGCTCTGCTATGATCCTTCATATAACATTATCAACTTTGGAACTTTAAAGGCTTAATTATTGTCCCAAAGATACATTTATCAATGAATTTGACTAATTTATGGAAATTCATTGAATTTTCACCTGCAGTGTACTTCAAATGTAAAAAAATAAATAAATAAATGATGTACTTGCAGATAATATAATATTAATGAAATGAAAGTCCACTTAAGTGTAGCCTACTTAAAAAAGAGAGTACACTTCCATGACTATTATAGTTTTATCATTTTCCCCATAATTTGACCCATATTCACCATAAATGTTTTAGTGTTCATTGCAGTGCATTGAGTTGTTCTGAGGCTAAAGACAGTTTCAAGGGACTAAATGCAGTGCTCTCAAACATGCAAAGGAAGCAAATTTAGCCTTAATGTCACACTGAGCCCTTCACTCTGCAGAGCTGAATCAAACATGGCTTCATATAATGTGGGAGAAAGCAATCGCAGCGACAGATCAATAGACTTTTAATCGCATCTCTGCAGTCCGCTTCTCCTCTCAGACACTTTTGTCTTCTGGCGAAATACCTTGTGGCTCTTATTTCGATGTCTTCCAAACCAACTTACCTCATCTCAGTCTCAGCCTCTTTCACTCGAGTCTGCCTTCCTCATCTGATCCATGTAACTTTTTCATTTTATTGGGTATGCATCACATCTGTGAAATAGTATTTAGATATTTTATGACTGTGTTTACCTTTACTGACTGTATTTTCTGTATTAAGTGACAGTTTAATTCTGTGTAGCATTATGTAACGGTCCTCGAATCTGATTGATCAAGCAGAGTTCTTATTTAACTGCCAAAATATAACAAACATAATTGTTTGTATCATTCTGTGTTTTCAAAACTGTCAGGCTGGTTATGCCGAGTTCACACTGAACGATTTTAGGCCCGATTTTCGCTCGCCTACATGTTTTGGGAGATCGCCGACAAATGCCAGAAATCATAGGCAAACGGTGCTCGTTCACGCGAGTGACGATCCCGCAGTGTGAATTATCAAAGACGCGATCTGAGAGAATCGCAGATGAGTCACCGATGCTGTGAGATATTTGACATGCTAAATATCTGGACCTGTGGGCGATTCACAATCCTGCTGTGTGAATGTGTTCTGACCGAAAACTACATCGCGATGACCTACAGCCAATGAGAGCGCAATACAAGGAGTTCAGGGAGGAGTTATAGACCACAATATCAGTATTTTATAGATATATTTACAATTATATCAAACAGAAACAAAGCACAAACATTTGCATGACCAGCCGCAACAGCAGCACATTGCAAAATTATTTATTTAGAAACACACAATCCTAAGAAAGCAATAACTAGGAAATGGCTAAGTAAAGAGTCCCCGACAATTGCTGAATGGATAGAAATAGTTTGGGAAATTTATGTTATGGAAAATTTGACTTTCTGTCGGAGACATGCAAGTAAATGTGAAGCATATTGGAAAAACTACATATCTTATCTGAATATAAATTGAGATGCATATGTCTTGTTTTTGTTTTCTTGTTTTTTTCCCCTGTTTTACATGATGTTGAACATTTCTGTTAATCTGTGATGTTTTTGCCTGCTGTTCCTTTGTCTGTCAGTCTGTTTTCCTTTCCTTTTCTTGTCAAAAAACAAAAAAATACAGTTTAAAAAAAGAAGACACAATCCTTGCTCTGGTCTCCCCAACCATTCCCTCCGGCATAAGCTGTTGTTCTTTTTCTACTTTTCGCTGAAAATCAGCGCATGTGGATCGCAGTCTTCTTGCAGGCTTGATTTTTTATAACAATTTAAGTCTCGCACGAGAACTCCTGTCTCACGCACGCGTGATCTTGCGTTATTTCCTTATCACTTTTCGTGTGTTTGGTTGTGAAACGTGGTTTGCGGACCAGCCAGTTGACGGTGATTCTTTTGTAAAGTCAGTGTGAAACCTCCTGTTGCTGATCCATCATGCATCGTGCACACACCAGCAACTGAAAGTTACCCCAGATAGTCACGCAGTGTGAAAAGAACAGTGACCCAACTATTTTGAAAATGGTGCAGTGTGAACTTCAGTCTCATTACAGTAGATGGCGACAAGTGATTGTCTTTATGAGAGTCAGTGAATCATTCATTCAACCAATACATTGAAAAATTGATAATTAAATCAGGAACAAACCAAGAGACCAATGTTATTAGCAGCTTTGATGTTACTGTATTTTTTCCCTCCACATATCCATGATTGTGAGGGTACATCAGCATTAATCTGGACACATTTTTATCCACACTAGCTTTTTTAAAAGTTTTTCAAAAGTTTGCTTGTCCACACTGAATGACATTATAGTGTTTTCATAGTCCACACTACATATGTATCCAGCTAAAAGAGTCTTTTCAAAAAATGTTTTTGCTGTTCAGACAGAAGGGCGAAACCATAGAGAAAAAGATGTTTACAAATGTATCTGAATTAGTGTGAACTTGAAGTCAACATGGAATCAACATTCTTTCATTTAGTTTCATTTTCGTTGATTTTTGTATTTTGTATTTGTGATTTGTTTGAATATTCCAATGTAATGACTTGTATGCTAAAATAAAACTTGGACAATGTCACAAATTACATGCTAAAAATCTTTATAAACTCAAGAGTTACTTGTGTTAATAATGTCAACTTTCTTCATCCATCTACATTCATTCTGTTGTTGCATGATTACCTTGCAGAATCCCATAATTGATAAAACCAAGCCATGTTAGTAAAATGGGTTGTGGGATACTATTGTATATAGACTTTAACTTCACAGCTGTATATTTAATAAATAAGCACAGTAAAAACTTGAAAACCTGAGAGCCAGACAGCACTGAATGTACTGTAAAGAGCTTTGCTGTCAAAATTCAGAGTTATTCTATTAATTAGGAGCTGTAGGATGCTGAACGCTCTTGAATACATCAAACCCTCAGTAAAGATCATGTTCCCTGAAGGATTTGTGAAGGAGAAGAAACATTTTCCCCACCTTCGCCTTTTCTGTAACCATTACTCTCAGCTGAAACCATTACTCTCAGATATACCTGTCAACCTTAAGTTAATAAAGCTTTTTAGTGTGTTATTTGTGACATTTCTCTGAAGGTAGCAGTGCATTACTCTGCAATGCTTTCATGGCAACTTATATTCTAAATAAAACATAACATCAAAAAGGCTCTAACCAGCTTTCCTTCAGGCTAGTTTTAAAGAGTGTGTGTGTGTGTGTGTGTGTGTGTGTGTGTGTGTGTGTGTGTGTGTGTGTGTGTGTGTGTGTGTGTGTGTGTGTGTGTGTGTGTGTGTGTGTGTGTGTGTGTGTGTGTGTGTGTGTGTGTGTGTGTGCGTGTGTGTGTGTGCGTGTGTTTGGGGGGTTACTGGTTGTGACGTCATGGCATGAATATTAATTAGGTCATGTTGACTTTGCTAAGTAACCATACCAGACCTCCTGTTCACATAAACAAATTACTGTAATATTCATGAATATAGCAAAGTAGTAATTGTAAATTCAGGTCCTGTGCACATAATTATGTTGACAGGTTTTCAGGACTTACTGTGCTGGTTTAGGATGCTTGTTTAAATTTTTACAATTATTGTAAACACACATAACCTAACTTACCTATAGATAAATGCTCAGATCAGACTTTTTTTGTGTGTGTGTGTGAAATGGTTAGTTCACCCAAAAATAAAACTTCTGTCATCATTTACTGATCCTCAGGTCATTCCAAACCCGTAAGACTTTCATTCATCTTCGAAACACAAATGAAGATCTTAGTTTTACAATCTCTTTATTAACTTTTTGTAGTGACAAAGTGGTAGTTGCATAGACTGTCAATGGAGGGACAGAAAGCTCTCAGATTCCACCAGAAGTGTCTTTATTTGTGTTGATGATGAGCAAAAGTCTTCCTTGACAGAATATATTGTTTGGAAAATGCAGAATTGTCCAAAAATTGGGGATCAGTCAGATTTGTTTTTAAAGAAATGTAATTGTAAGATGTGCTTGTCAAATACAATGATGTAGAATTTAAATAGATTTAAATCAACTGACGCTCAGGAGAATACAGGACCAGGAATGACAAACACTAAAGGTGATGATACACAGGGCAACTTTTTGAGCAATGTTGCTGGGCAATCTTGCCAAGCGATTGTTGCTTGGGCACTTTCACATTAAAAATGGGCAATAAATTTCTATCTGGATAATTTAGATCGGTCGTGGGCCCTGTGTCTCATCTGGTTGCCCATTGACGGCAACATTGCTCATCAACATTGCCCAAAAAGTTGCCCTTTGTATCATCACCTTAACTGTCACGGTCACCAGCTCCTCACTACATTTCCCAGCATCCTCCCTGGCCCTCGCCTGCGTGCACTTCCATATCACAGAGATCACTGTCACCTGTCACTGATCATCATCCAGCACTATATAACTCTTCCCACTGCAGTTCTCCATTGTCTGGTCTCGTCGTTCCCTCAGAGAACACTAACCTCACTCCTTACCGTTGTGATGTCTTCCTGAACGATTTATCATCAGTCATCAGATACGTTCATCAGTCTCCAGTCATCGGCCTCGATCTCCATTTCAGAACCTGCATCAGATAAGATCCGTTATCATCCAGATGTCCATCCTGAACACTATATTCTTCAGTTACTCCTCCGGTCCATCGTTACGATCACATACTTCTGGGGCCGGTTTCACAAAGCTATTTTAGACCGGTCTGTAGTGTTAGACAAGTCTAAAATCTGCTCATAGACTCGTCTACTGCAAGTTACACTGTTTCACAAAAATAAAGACTATATAAAAAATTATACACCTTAACCCCAGGCTAACCCAGGTCTAAGACTCTATGTTACCTTGGCAACCATCAGTAACAATCAGTTACATTACAAACAGCCAAACGAAAAGGGAAAATGGCTCATAATTTGTGGTTTGCTGACGGCGTTATGGAGAGAGCTATGAGAAGGGAAAGGGTTTTTAGGGACCGCAGTAATACTGGAAATATATAATAATGAGGACTTTTCTTTTCTGTACGTCTTTAACGCTCCGCTCAACGGTCGGATTAACACTGTTAACTGTCGATCTTTTTACAAATTAAACATTTCTTCTTGTTACTACATTCTCCGCTAAATTTCCCAAGTAAAATGTCCTTGTAACTGTTATACTCCTCCAACACACACATGTTTTCTGCCGGGGTAAACTGCACTGAGCGGTTGAATGCATTTACTCGATCCGCCGTGTTTTTTGTTTTGAAAAGTGTCTTATTTTACCCAGAATGCATTGCAGTGTAGTCCTACTTAAGATAGGCAGAGTCTTAAGTGCTATGTGCAACGGTCTGATTTAGATGTCTATCTGAACTCTGACTATCTACTATATATAAGCCATAGTCAAAGATCTTTGTGAAACCGGCCCCTGCAAATAAGCCTGTTATTCACTTTACCTGTGTGAATCCTTCTGTTTCATGACACTAACATAACAGGCAACATTTACATTGTTACAAAACGTACATTTTGAATAAATGCGGTTGTTGACTTTTCTATTCGTTAAAGAATATATAAAAAAATTATCTCAGTTTCCACAAAAATATAAACCAGTAAAACTGTCTTGAACTTTAATAATAATCAGAAATGTTTTTTTTGAGCAGCAAATCATCATATTAGAGTGATTTCTGAAGGATCATGTGACACTGAAGACTGGAGTAATGATGCTTGAAATTCAGCTTTGATCACAGGAATAAATTACACTTTACTATATATTCAAATAGAAAAAAGTTATTTTAAAATGGAATAATATTTCACAATATTATCGATTTAACAGTATTTTTGATCAAATAAATGCAGCGTTGAGCATAAGAAACTTATTTCAAAAGTATTAAAAAGTCTTACCAACCGCAAACTTATTTTAATGCAGCTATGTTTCTTCTCAGTTGATGCAGGTTAAAAGAAAGTGTTTCTGTGTGTTGCATGACCCAATACTGCACCTTTATATATTCCAAAGTAGAAAACTACAAATTCAGCTGGAGGTTGCACCTCCAGATATTCAGCTGAGTCATGGATGTATCTGTCCTCATGCTGTTTGGTCTGGTTCAGGTATATAAGCTCTGTTTTTCCTCTTGTTCTGGAGGCTTGTGTGGTGTTTCTCTGCTCCTGTACCGTTCAGCCTATGATATGGTCCAATGTTCAGAAGCAGAAAATGAAAGAGAATATCCCATTCAGTTAAATATGAAGTGGCACCATACAGAGCATTTCTAATTAGTGTCAGGGTCGACTAATTATAGACTGTGAAGAAGCCTTTAATTTCACATTACTTAGGAAGGTTGAGGAGGAGGATGGCAAACAAGCAGGAACCGTTTATTTTCTCTCGCTCGTTCAGTTCTGAGGTCCTGTACCTGCGGATGATCCGAGCTCGTCAAATACTGACTGTTCCCGTGTGTTTCTCAATGCGTTGTATCAAACGAAGGCCAAGACTTTCTTTTTTTTGGTTCAAATTTTGGTGATCACACAAATATATAAGTCACTTTGTATCTATAGTCTTTAATTACATTATTAAACCCAAATTGCCACCACAACGGTTGTCAAAAAACAACAACAACAACAAAACAAACAGTTGTGGATAAAGATGTACTAAACTTTATCTAAATTGCGTGGCTTTGGAGACGGTCTGAAGGGACGGCGGGATCGTATGCTTTCAAAGCTAGCTTGCTATTATTTCCTTTAAATAGGCAATATAATTAATGATACTGAATCCTACTTCTGTGAATATTAACCATTTTCACCTGAACTAAGAATGAACAATACAGTACTTCTGCATTTATTAATCTTATGAATTTCATAATTTACTAATACATTATTAAGGTTGTATTTGTTAACATTAGTCAATGCACTGTGAACTAACATGAACAAAAAATGAACAGCTGGATTTTTATTGACTAATATTAACAAAGATGAACTAATACAGTAACAAGTGTATTGCTCATTGTTAGTTCATGTTAGTTAATACATTAATTAATGAACCTTATTGTAAAGTGTTACCAATAAATCAACAAGTCTTATGATTAATAAACATTTGCTCAAGTGGGTTAGTAAAAAGGAATTTAAACTGTATTAAAATATCTTGTATTTCAAGAAAATACACTTTGTTTTAAAAATGTTCTGATATTTTGACAGGAAAAGAAGACCAAAATACTCATTAAGATTCAACTTTTAAAAACTGGACATCCAATTTTAGATTTGTTTTATTATTTTTTTAATGTTTTGTTTGATTCACTTTAGTCGAAGAGTATGGTGCTCATCTTGTGTTTCAACTATTTTTAAGTAGCTGAAAATCTGTGCAACACTACTTGTGCGAAGAGCTTCTGCTGAATGATTTTTCTCAAAGCTGAAACTGGTGAAAACAAACTCAGGGATTTGTGCGGTCAAGACGTCTCGGATCTCCTGCTTCTGGCCACCGAGGAAAGCCCAATCAAGAAAGACAAATATATCAAGATTTTCCCAGACAAAACAAGACAAAAGATATTTTGCTAGGAATTGAACAGGCACGGATCTATTAATATAGATATAAATAGTTTGAAATATGTAAAATACTGTACATATTTGTAATTGGCAATTAAGTGTGGTGTTTTTATTATCTTCTTATAATAGATAATTATTTATTTTCTCTTTTTTCTATTATTTTATTATCTCTATTATTATTAAAAGATGTTTCTATTAAGTCATCTGAAATAAAGTGTGAAGTGTGATCTGTTTTTCAATCATAAATATGATGCAGAGATAGTTCATGAAAATCATCACATCTCATTGAATGACTACCAATCTGTAGAGAAGAGGTTCTGTGTAATGATGTAGTTGATGATCCCCCCCCACCATCACATTACATCATTTTTCTCAGAGGCCTTTTTTCTTTCATTCTGAGCCACTGCTCCTCAAAATGTCTGATCACGGCTCTGTTGAGGAAGGATAAAATGACGCTGATCCTGCATCCACAAAACAGGGGGTCTGACCATTCAGTTTAAGGGCTGCTATAAAACCTTTGGAGAACAGCTGTTCACCTTGTCCAAATGCTACGCAGTAACAGTTTAATAGTTACTGTTTGCACATTCTTTTATGTCTATATTTTATGACAGCCATATCTTGTTTTAAAGGTGCAGTGTGTAATATTAACAACTGGTGGTTGAAACGGGTACTGCAATCCAAATTTAAAACATTATATAGAGTTGTTCCCCCCCCCAAGGACTCACACTCACGCGGGTTGCCAGATTGAGGACATGCAACAGGAACGAGTGCAGCTGATAAAGGAAAGTGATGTGACTTTAGGCCCGTTTACACCAAGAACGATAACCATACAGATAACTATATTAGCGTTCACACCAGCGGAAGATATAAATCTGCTTATTCTAAGCGTGTGCTTGTCTGTCACTTTAAATGCTCGAGTTTGTTACAGCAGGATGGATTCTGATTGGCTGTCAATGTTTTTTTCTCATTCATAAGCTGGATAAAATCATTCTGAAAGTGATTCCAACGATATTGTTTTTCTGTGCCGTTATCATTATAGCTGTGGTGTGAACTCTGCTATTCTTTTATACTGAGAATTATTTTTAGAACTATATCGTTATCTTTATAGTTATCGTCCTTGGTGTGAATGGATCTGCTAACGGTATATGTTTGCAGTGTTTTTTATAGCCAAGGCTTTTTAAGTCGGGTAGAATCTGATCTCTGACCCAGTTCGTTTGCCGGCTTCCATGGCTGCAATACTCTGTGTTTTCTGCTACAACATTATACCCAACCATTGGGTTAAAATATGTAAACCAACGGTTGGGTTTGTCCATATTTGACCCAAACATGGGTTAATAACAAAAACAGACATTACAACATGAAACACACATTTCAAACTAGAATAACTGTTTGTTGCATTGTTTTGGGGAACAAAAAGTATTTAAACTTAGCTTTTTTTTCTTTCATAAATCTCTGCATATGGTATTTTTATGCTTTAGTGCAGTCAAAAAATTACATACAGCACCTTTAATCTTCCTAACATTTTCCGGGAAGCAGACACAATCTGTCAGTTCAAATCTAGACTAAAAACACATCTCTTTGACCTAGCATACACATAACACATTATATACTTCTATAATTCAATGTTAGGCTGCATAGTTTAGATCAGCCGGAACCGGGAACACTTCCCATAAATCCTGATGTACTCTGTACATCATAAGAAGGATGGCGTCTACGCTTATATTACTCTCTCTGTTTATCACGAGGTTTACCGCAGTCCACCGGATCCAGGCCGTATCCGGATCTAGATCCATATCTGGATCCGCCGGATCCAGACCAGCGCCTGGACACGACGACAGTCCTGAAGTGTCACTAGTCTCTCCCTTGTGATGGCCTCCTTCCCTTTACCTCTATACTGATAAAACGTTGTCGGGATAATTCCGATTCTCATGGCTACGTGGAAGCAATACAAAATTCTCAGAGCCACCAGGCACTGTTTTACGCAAATGAGCGGCCGGATCGCATCAAAGAATTTTCTGTTAGAACGGTGTGGTGTTAGCGGCGCCTACGTTAATAACTAATGATCGTTGCGACGGAAGTGAATCAATCAAAACTAACTTTAGCTGGACAATAACTTTATTCTAGAGCTGCTGTAAAGCCAAAACAATCTCTGTTACTTTAATTTCATATTATCACTGTAAAGCTGCTTTGAAACAGTCCATATTGTTATAAGCGCTATATAAACGAAGCTGACTTGACTTGACTCGACTTAATGTATCTTGTTAATCTGCGTAGTTAATACAATATTTACATCCCCAGTTTCACAGAAAGGGTTAAGCTAGTCCCAGCTGTTTTAACTGAAAGCAACATTCACTGACAGATCTTACAATATGTCAGTGTCATTGTTTTGTCTCAAGATGTTTTTTTTCTAAGGCAAATTCATAAAAGCTACTTAAATCACAATCCTGGCTTAATCTAAACCCTGTGTGTGAAACCAGGCCTAAATGTGCTAAAAATTTTAACAAAACCCTATAGCGTGTGATTTTAATGTGTGTATGTATTTCTGCATATCCCTGTTATCCTGCTGCAGCTCTATTAACTATTATTCCCTTGCTTCTCAGTTGAAATATATTTAGGCCTTTTCACACCTGGAATTGAACACACAGCTCAAATCAAGCAAAATGTGTGACTCTGAGTCTGACCACATTAAACATGTCACAGAAACAGATAGCATCACAGATGGGACATTTCACAAGGTTTCTTCACAGCAGAAAGCTGGAGGTGTAAACAATCAAACCATATATTATATGTCTAAGGCCCACTTATTAGTAGTACTACAAATATTTGTTTTACATTGTTTAACAGCCACAATATGTGAATCCACTGTAAAATAAAGAAATAGGCCTATGTACACTAATTGCAAACCTATTTGCTGTGAGTGCTGGTAGATCCTGTCTTGCACAATATGTGTGTTGCATCTATAAATTCGGATACGATATTCTGGGCACTTTCATGGGATTGCACCTACTTTTCTTTTTGTTCAGCCTTCTCATTGAAAATGAATTGTACTTCTTTGCTTCCTCTCACTGCGGCTGCTGGCTGTCTGCACCATAGAAACAGAATGTCAATGAAAAATAACTCTACGTAGAAAAATGAAAAATGTGCCAGGGATGATAATTCCACCAGATAAGGCGATTTGTGTTATCAAAGCACAAAAAAAATGCATTCATACATCCACTTGCATACAATGCAATTACATTTTTTCACTGCACAACCAGGATTTGAAGTAGAGACCCTCATACCAATGGTCAAAATCCAAATGCCCGCTAAAGTGATCCGAGAGCCACAGCAGTCTGATGAAAACAGCAGCACACCCCCATGTAACATCAGGAACCACCAACAATAGACAATCCTTTAATCCAACAATATCTATTTTATTCATTTTATGAATGTGTGTAATATGAGAATTACGCATGAAAAGGAATAACACAAAAGCTATGTTGTGATGTGGAAACAGCTCATAAATGTAATATTTCTATGGATTTGGAAAAATAGTGCGTTCCATTTGTCATTGGAAGTGAAAAGTCCTAGTCCCTATAGGAACTTTTAACTGGAACGCCCCTCAAGTTGTGACTGGGAAATTTGGAGAAAGGGCAACAACCTCATTTTCAGAGTCCAAAATGGCTGCTCAACGTATCAACCATAGTGAAACAGAAGTAATATAATCCCATTATTGACACTATCACAGAAAATAGTTTTTGAAGGGTTCCTATATTATGTTTTGTTCCTATTTATTCTGAATTGTTTTTAGGATTCTGACCATCTATAAGTACTGTAGTTCTCAGTAGTTTTAATGCATTGCTATTCAGTTGCTCGAGTGCTATTGTTGGATGCATATACAGTACAGGTCCAAGTGAAATCAAGGCTCGAGATATGTCTTTATATTTATTTTATTATATGTATATACTATTTTGTTTGCTTTGTTATTTTGTTGAATCATTTACCAGACATCCTCTATAGTTGGACATTCACTAAACTGCCATTAGTTTAATTAGCTGTGCAATTATGCACAAGAACACTTCAGTGTTTACCATTTGTGATACACTGTATGTGTGTTTAAATGTGAATAAAAGCCTAAATCAAATCTGTCCAGCATATCAAGTGATTGCATATCTTCACAAGACTTGGATTAAATCAATCGATTCATACACATTTATTTGACAGTGCCTTACGTTTCTTTTGTATCTTCTAAGTTTTGGTTACCGGACTTTCAATGGAAGGACAGAAACATCATAGTTTTCATTAAAAATATTTTCATTTGTGTTTTGAAGATTACCAGTTATGAGTTTGGACTGAGTGAGTAATTGATGACATAATTTTGGGTGAACTATGCCATTTACTTTGATTTGGTACTTTACTATTTTTGTTTGTTTGTTTGTTTGTTTGTTAGTTTTTTACCAAAAAGCTATAGTAGTGAAGTGTGTAACTTTTTGATCTCAATTTTTCCTCATATTCAAGCTTTCTCAAATGCAGTATAAGTAAGCCATTATTATGTAGATTTCCTCAAAAGTGTAAACAGTGTAGCTATTAAAACATTTCTTTGTTTGTTTGAGCATCCCGACTCAACAGCACTGACTCAACAAAGGTGTGTTTGGACAAGGAATGTTTCCAGGCCAGAAAAATCAGTTAAAAAACTTTTCACAGCCTGAAGACAAGAACAGAACAAAAAAGTCAGTGTATTTAGATGCTTTATTTTCCTCTGCAAAGGTGTTTTCACCAGCGGCATTGACTTGAATGGCGAGTGTACAATCACCTAGACTTCACTTTCTACTCTGGTGATTAAATCTGAATTAGAGTGTGCTGTAGAAGTAAAATTACATAAAACAAACCCCTGGAGGCAGCCGCTTCACATCCACAATCAATGGTTAACATATATTTTTCCCTAGCCGGCGATTTCATACAATTATTCGAGCTGGGAATGATGAGGGCACTGCAATCTTCTCCTCCCGAGGAAATCTTCTCTCTCTTTTGACTCTTTGTAATCCTATTCCCCTCTGACACCCAGCATCTAACCAACCTTATTAAGACAGTCTAGAGTGAGAAGTCAAAGGGTACGCTGTGAACGTCGTCCAAGATACACGCGGATGAGCCTATGACCTGTGATCTGGCCCTTTTCCTTTTCGGCATACATTAATTGCATTTCTACTAATTAGTCAATGCACTCATGACACTGTAAAAGATATACAGTTACAATATAGTTACTGCAATATTGCATTAGCTACAGCAAGATAGACTGATTTATTATTAGTGAAATACTAATAAAGCATAGTACTGCATATCACATTGCAGTAGTCCTCTGTATACACCAGCATGCTATAAAAAGACCAAAACTTATTAAAAAAACTATCTTTAGTTATTTTATGCTAAAGTTTCATTTTGCAGATTCTGACAAAGCTCCTGCTCTGATTGTTGAGTTTTCCCCCCCAGTAATTAGTTTGTCCATAAGGTGGCAACACTGCCAAGGCCTTTGTGTTTCATAGTTGAAAAAGAAACCGATGAGACGGAACAACAAACTACTATGCCAATTTAGTGAATTTGTCGCTAGATTAGCAACTTTTCAGACCCTTTTTAAGGCCAGTTCACACTAAGGATGATAACTATAATGATAACGATAAAGATATAGTTCTAAAAATCATTCTAAATATAAAAGAATAGCAGAGTTCACACCAAAACTTTGTATGTTATGTTATGTTAAAATACAATATGTGAACATGGATTAGGAGAGAAAACGACTCCGTTACTAACGTAACATCGGTTCCCTGAGATAAGGGAATGAGTATTGCGTAGCTATTATGCTATGGGGAAACTCCTTTTCTCCAAATACTGAAGCCTTTTACTGTCGTGTTGTCCGTACCGACCGGGACATGGTGACCTGTCAGACGTGGTAGAAAGGTTTTGAGGGCCAGCAGAATTGCCAGTATTTCGAGGCAGTTGATATGCAACCATGCCTCCGTGCTCGTCCAAGAGCCGGAGGGCGGTTCGACTCGCGCAGAGTGCCCCATCCTGTGTTGGAGGCATCTGTTGTGACCACCATTCGTCTCGAGACTATCCCCAAGCTCACCCCTGACTCGAAAAGATTGGATTTCGACCAGGGGGCCAGGGCTCTAGTGCAGCCGTGGTTTACCCTGATATAAAGATGGCCTGAGCGCCATGCTTGGGGGGGAACCTGTGATTTCAGCCAGTACTGCAGCGAGCGCATGTGTAGCATACCCAGTGGAAGTACTGATGAGGCGGAGGCCATGAGGCCTAGCATCCTCTGAAAGGTTCTGAACGAGCTCACGAGTCGCTGAATAGCCAGAGAGCGTTCGTTCGATAGCCACACCCTCATTTGGGCTGAGTCTATAACTGCACCCAAGAAGGAGATCCTCTGACTGGGAAGCAGAGAGCTCTTGGCTGTATTTATTCTGAGTCCTAGGCATTCTAAATGGCTGAGGAGCACAGATCTGTGAGAGATCAGTTCCGCCTTCGACTGGGCCAGAATGAGCCAGTCGTCGAGGTTGTTCAAGATGCGCATTCCCATTTGTCTGAAAGGTTTTTGTCTCACTTTTACAAAGTGCATGGGGCCAGAGACAGCCAAAACGGTAAGACTGTAGGGTGGTAAGCTACCCCCTCGAACGTGAATCTCAAGATGGTCCATACGTGAGAACATCACAGGCAAGATCTCTCTGTGCGGAGACAGTGAGGCACTGTCCTGGCAGGCGACACACTCGCTGTGACCGTCCTCGTCTTGCAGAGGGGCTCTGCATTTGCCACAGCTGTGGTGCGACAGTTGCAACAATGTCGCTGCTCTTTTAGACAAATAATGAAAAAGAGAAAAAGGATACATCTGAAGATCGCCGGAGAGCGCAGGGAAACTGCGTGACAGCTCGCTGAGGATCACCGGCGAATTGGGCGCGCTGGATCAGTCAGTCTGCTAGCTCGCTCGCTGTTCCACTGCTGGCTCCACTTGTCTCGGTGAAGAAGGCGAAGGCTTCGTAGAAGGGAGTTCAGTGAAGGTCCGAAGATCATCGCTGAAGGAGATAAATCTAAATCCATGGCAAAATCGTGCGTCTTTTATAGGCAGATGCCCTGCCTGGGCTCGGCACTCAGCATGGCGGGCTTCGCACCAATTGGTTCGCGCAGTTACGCCGCTCTGCCATAGGTTCATGCAGTTACCACTGACCAGCAAATAGCGTGCAAGTAAGTCTCAGAATTATGCTGGCTGTGCAGTAGCACTGCGTTATTATATAAAAGGCTTCATTATTCGGAGAAAAGGAGTTTCCCCATATTGAATAGCTACACAATACGACTGACCGTTCGAAAGGGACTATATTAGTATTCTAGTATACTTTGAGTAAAGGTTGTGCATTTGGCTGTATGCATACACCAATCGCTTGTGTCAAAACTTTGGTCTTAATAGAGAGAAATCTTTTAAACCATCTTGGTTCTGAAATTTTCTCAATCAGAACAGTAAAAATGGGAGTGGGCGGTCACTGCAGAGCTATTTTACAGTGAGCTCTTCTGATTGGTAGATATTTCTCTGCAGGATCATGAAGGCACAGACAGAAGTATACATAATCTTTAACCTTTAAAGGTTTCTCATCATTAGCAATCAATTTCGTGAAAAAAAACCAGGGGTAAATGCCCTCAGAAATGCAAGACGGACTGCAATTCGATTGCGCAAACCATTTCAGAAAAAGCACTTTCAGATGCAATCCAGATACAACTGGACAAGGGTAAATGCATTTGGTTGTTGAAGTCACGCATGTAAATTTTACTCCTCCCAAAATGGTAGAAAATAAAGGTGCAATAGCATGTTATAAAGGCACACCCAGTGGACCAGCTGACCAATCAGAGGAGACTGGGCTTTTTGGAAAGGCAGGCTTTAAAGGAACATGAACTAAAACAGCGTTTCAGGGTTAAAATGTATAAAAGTACATGATGAGAACATTTTTATTTTTGAACTTTAAATCATGTAAATGTATTCTAGCTATCTAGCAGACTAGTAAATGAGCATAATATGAGCACTTCAACAAATGGGATAGCTATCTGATCAGAGAAAATGCATGAATTGGCCAAGTCTAAATGGGCCCATAATTGTATTGCACAGTAATAATAATAATAATGTTAATAAGTATGTTATTGTCCCTTAGTGTGGACCCCAGTGTAGTTGTCATTATGGCTATCTTACTCGGTGTGAGCTTTGCACTTGCTTCGTTGTTGGTGTGAATCTGTGCACCCTTATTTTGGAGGACTGGTAGACCTATGTCTGTCTGTGGATGATAAATGGAGGACTGACAGTGGTAGCAGCCCAATGAGATCCATCTCATTGGGGGTTTGACACACCTCAGATGTCTGAAATTCTCTCTCTGGTGCTCTTGGCACCCAGATAAAAGCGTCCTATCACCGCCTCTGTCTTAGCTTTGGGGAAGGCCAAGCACTACTCTGTCTTATCTCTCCTGAATGCCACAAACTACAAGAGACCATTCTTGATCATAAAATAAGAAGAGGGGATCTTACCAACTATTGGGTGCTTTTCACACTAAACAGTTTGAATGGGAAGTCTAATGCTATTTCATGCATTCTGACTTATTTACCTAGTTAAATAGTTGGATTCTCATGCTAAAAATGGCCAAAGTTTAAAAAAATGAGTTAGATGTATGACTCCTTCTGGATTTGTATAAGTTTCGGAAAGGTTTTTTGAGTATGGCCCTGTATAATTCATTAAGGGTGGAATTCCTTGTATGGTCATTCTCCTGGAAGAGCGCACGCACACACGCATCGACCAGAGCAAGAGCTACTCCCATCAACCTGCTTCGTTCAGGTTACGGAGGCCGTCGGCAGCGCTGTCATTTTGTTTTTAGACCACAAAATCAACAATATCACTACGTAAGTGTGTTTTTGGTTGTGAGGGAAAGATAACCTTGTTTAGCTTCCCAAAGAACCCAGCGTTAGGGGAAGAGTGGATGCAGTTAGTTTTTTCAATGGATTTTCGGTGACAAATGGTTTATAAACAACGCCCAGTTCGGCGCTGGATTTGCAGATTGTTTAAAACTGAAAGATAGAGCTGTCCCAGCGATAAACGATGCCGGTCACGAGTCAGAATTTCAGGCGGTAAGTAACATCAAATATCTGTGTTTTTTTGGCAATCGGCGCATAAGTGCATATAATGTAAACAACACGAACGTATAGTGAATCAAAAGTGTGATGATGTTTTGTGTGTGACTCTTTAGCCCCGCCCATGCCACGCCTCGAGGAGCTCGGCTGTTTTCAGAAAGAATTGGTACAGCTGTATCTGTCTTTTATAAATCTGATAAAACTAAAGACACTTCAGAGATATGAAGGAAGCAATACTATATGGGTACTCAAGATAAACATGAGATTGGCAGAAACTGTGTGTGTTATGTCCCATTTAATAGCCTTGGATAAAAAGCAGTGCTATCCCTACTTGTAAATTACAACCCTTTACCCGGGTTGAAAGCGAGGTTAAGACTGATAATACGTGCAGTATAAAGCAGCTGTTCTTGCCTTAAGATTCCTCCAGAAGGAAACTACGGATCTTGACTCTTTTGACTCTCGACTCTTTGGCCCTTGCACAACATCTCGCTCTATTTGAAAACATTTATGCTGCCCTACATGGTGCCCCGTCTGGACATGGTGATGCCCTGTTGGATTTGTGCTCCTGGGTAAGTGCCCAATTGTCCATATGGTTTATCCGGCCTTGTTGTCTGGACAATGATTTTGCAATATGTTGACAATGGCAATCGCATACTTGAGTATGTTTCTGGTCAACTCAAGGAAACAAGAACTGTTCACCGTATGAGTTGTTGATCAGTTTACTTTTTGACACTGTTTGCAGGGGTTGTCGATTATCCAATCGACATGAACAGCACTGAAACTCATCGTCACACCTATCAGCGTCATTCTGGCCTGGACAGTGCCAGTCACAGACTCTTGGCAGCGAGCGAGTAGGAGACAGAAGCAGCAAGTAAGCTTGTTTTTCACTTCAAATCTGATGCTTGTTTCTTTTGTCCTCTCAGGGTTTGAATGAAAAGTGGTGCTGTTCACTCCTCAGCTGTCCAGCAAGCATTCATGGAAAATAGCTATTCACCTGTCAGCATGCTTTCACATCAAAGTCCTGTTATTACTTTTGTGCCTCTCCCTTCTGCCATTCTAGATAGACATGATGTATACTTTTAGCCCTGTGGATTTTTAGAAAATAAACTTTTAAAATAAAAACAGTTCAACAGGAAAATTCTGTCATTTACTGAATTTCTTACTGAATTGTTGTGAAAGAATTTCACCACATATTACATTTTCATTAATTTTGTGGTGAAATTTGCTGTGAACGAAATAACAGTTTGCATTTATGGAACAGAATGGCTGCCTGTTTTGCTTTGCTATAGCAACCATTTAATGTATACACACAATTAAATCATATTTTTTACACTTTTTGAAAAATTTGACAGAATGGCTGACAACTGTGTAACCATTTTTTTCTGTTTACTTTTGTCACAATCAGCTGTATATAAACACACGAACATGAAGATTAAGATTCCAAAAGTGTTCAATTCAACACACAGGTAATTCAACACAGGGTAGTAGTGATGGGAAGTAAATGAATTAATCTTTATTCAAGTCATTTCGTTCATTTAAGTGGCTTTAAATATTGTGGATCACTATGCCCAGAAGAATTTGTCTCACAGAGGGCCAGAGGTGTTGCCACGTAATTGAGAGGGGGCTGATGGGAGACAGTGAAGACTGGGTGGCCGCAGTGGCTGGGGACTGGGGTGGAGGCTGAGGAGAAATCAAGGGATTGACAAAACATGAGGAATCCTGTACAGATGTGTGGAGAGAAGGTGGGAGAGGGAGGATAAATGAGTCCAAAACATAGAAGATAGGATCAGGTGGGATTAAAGGAGGTTGGGTATCCTCCTCTCCATGATCAAAATAATTGTTCATGGTGGTAGCCAGAAACTCACTCTCAGTAGTGAGTAGTGGGAGTGTGGGCGGCGCTCCATTCTGCACACTGAGTCCGAAATTTACTTATGCGTTATTTCGTATTTGTCATCCTAAAAATTCATCACACACAGACACCTTGCACACTGACTCCAAAGCGTATCAATTAATCCGTTGCGAAAAAAATAAAAACACACAACAATATAAGATGGAGTCTTCAAGCAGTGAGGATGATTTTGCTGTCCTCCCTCTTTCCAAAAAGAGAAAAAGAAAGAGGAAATATTGGGTCCTTCCAATCCTGAGATTGCGTGGAGAGGAAGGAGAGTTCGCTGAGGGATTATCCCGAGAGCCAGATATTAAAAAGAATACCACTAATTTATGTGAACCACTTGATCCTGTTCTGGATTTTGGCGTCTGCTTGTATGGTGGCTCTGAATTGATGCGAAAAATGGCGAAAATTTTACCCCATCCCAATTTTTTTATGACGGAAGAAAGTTTCGGAGACAGTGTGTAAAAGTGATTAACACAACGTGAGGTTGTATTTATTTTTTAATGTGAGAAAATTTCGGATGACAATTTCAGACTCAGTGTGCAAGGACCTTAACTCCACAAGGACTCCCAAGGCGACGGGCGATGCAGCCGGGACGCACACCTGGACCGACATGTGAGGATTTCTATAAAATATTGTGAAAAAATCTCGTCTTGTTCTCGTGAACCCAATCTCATGTCTCGTCTCGTGAGATAAGTGTCTCGTCACAACCCTAATATAAACGCACAAAGATGAAGAGGAAGATGAAGATTCCAAAAGTCTTTAGTTCAACACATAAGCAATTCAAACACAGGGTAGCTTCACTGAAACATAGACGAGACTGAACTGAGGAATAGAGATGTGACAGGTGGGGCGCGCCTGAGGAAATTTTCCTTTTTATGCCTTTATATTTTTATTCGTTCATGGCGAGTCCGCATCGTCAAGTTCATCTTTGCAACAATTAAATTCAATTCAATTCAATTCAAATTTATTTGTATAGCGCTTTTCACAATACACATTGTCTCAAAGCAGCTTTACAGAAATTGCATTTCGGAAATGTACATAGAAAAATACAGTTAGTTAATCAAGTATTAATTTATGGCATAACATATCGCCGGCTTTGAGTCGTCTCTTCACAGGCGTCGAGTCGTCTCTTCACAGGCGTTGGGGCATCTGAAGTCTCCGTGAGAGGCTGGATACAAACTGGAGCTGACGAACGCTATTTACCTCGGGACTAGCGTCCCGAGATAACAGCAGAAAGGCAGATGGGAAATAATTAGCATAGCTGATGTTCATAATGTTAATGCATTCGAACTGATTCAGCAGTAGTATCAAAGGTTAAGGATTAAGTGAATGCTTGGTTAAAGAGATGCGTCTTTAATCTAGTTTTAAACTGGGACAGCGAGTCTGAGTCTCGTACAATATCAGGAAGGCTATTCCAGAGTTTAGGAGCTAAATGCGAGAACGCCCTCCCTCCTTTAGTGGACTTAGATATCCTAGGAATGACCAGAAGCCTCGAATTTAGTGATCTTAAAGAGCGCGATGGATTGTATGGCGATAGAAGGTCTGTTAAATACACAGGAGCTAAACCATTTAGGGCTTTATAGGTCAGTAGGAATACTTTGTAATTGATACGTAACTTAATAGGTAACCAGTGTAGAGATGATAAAATAGGTGTTATATGATCATATTTTCTTGATCTAGTAAGAACTCTAGCAGCTGCATTTTGCACTAACTGTAGCTTGTTGATTGAGGATGCAGGACAACCAGCTAATAAAGCATTACAGTAATCTAGTCTCGAGGTCATGAATGCATGAACTAACTTTTCTGCATCAGAAATAGCATGTTGCGTAGCTTAGCAATGTTTCTAAGGTGGAAAAAGGCTGTTCTTGTAATATATGAAATATGATTTTCGAAAGTCAAATTGCGGTCTAGTATAACACCCAGGTCTTTTACTGTAGTGGATAAAGTAACAGGACATCCTTCTAAATTAAAGTTGTATTGTAAGGGATTTTGTGGGTAGTTTTTTGGACCAATAAGTAGTACCTCCGTTTTATCTGAATTTAATAGCAGGAAATTACACGTCATCCAGCATTTTATATCATTTAGACACTCTGTCAATTTAGATAAGTTAGTGTTTTCGTCTGGTCGTGATGAGATGTATAATTGAGTGTCATCAGCATAACAGTGGAAATTAATTCCATGTTTTCTTATAATATTACCAAGTGGCAGCATATATATTGAGAATAGCAGAGGCCCTAACACCGATCCTTGCGGCACTCCATAGTCTACTGACGTTATCTTTGATTTTTCCCCATTTAAACAGACAAAATAGTAGCGGTCTGATAAGTACGATCTAAACCAGCTTAATGCCTGTCCCTGAACACCAGTGTAGTTTTGTAGTCGATCCAAGAGTATTTTATGATCGATAGTATCGAACGCAGCACTAAGATCGAGTAGAACTAGTATTGAGATACAGCCTTGGTCAGAGGCTAAAAGTAAATCATTTGTAATTTTAACTAGCGCAGTTTCTGTGCTATGATGCGGTCTGAATCCCGACTGGAATTTTTCATAGATATCATTTTCTTGTAAGAAAGAGCACAATTGAGCGGACACAATTTTTTCTAGTATTTTAGACATAAATGGAAGATTTGAGATGGGTCTGTAATTTGCTAAGTTATTTGGATCTAATTGCGGTTTCTTAATGAGAGGTTTTATTACTGCCAGCTTGAATATTTTTGGTACATGACCTAAAAATAAAGACGAGTTAATAATATTAAGAAGAGGCTCTTCCACTACAGGTAACACTTCTTTCAGTAGTTTAGTGGGTATTGGATCTAATAAACATGTTGTTGGTTTAGATGCAATGATAAGTTTATTTAGCTCTTCCTGTCCTATAGTTGTAAAGCGGTGTAGTTGTTCTGGAGGGGCGATAATAGAGGCTGAATCATAAGACATCATAGAGGATTGTATATTTACAATTGTGTTTCGGATGCTTTCTATTTTCTCATTGAAGTAATTCATAAAATCATTACTACTATATTGTAATGGAATATTTTGCTCTGGTGATGTTTGTTTATTTGTTAGTCTAGCCACGGTGTTGAATAAAAACCTTGGATTATTTTGGTTATTTTCTATTAGTTTGCGGAGATGCTCAGCCCTGGCTGCTTTTAGAGCCTTTTTATAACGTGACATACTGTCTTTCCACGCGATTCTAAAGACCTCTAAATTAGTTTGTTTCCATTTACGCTCTAAGTTACGAGTTTCTCTCTTGATTGCATGCGTAGCACTGTTGTACCATGGTGCTTTTGTTTTCTCTCTAACCTTTTTTAATCTAATTGGTGCAACAATATCTAGTGTACTAGAGAACATGGTGCTCAAACTGCTAGTCATTTCCTCTAGTTCATCTGTTTGTTTGGGTGCACTGCGCAGCTGAGATAGATCAGGTAAGCTATTTGAGAATCTATCTATAGTGGTTGGAAGGATTGTTCTGCCTGGTCTATAACGTGGCGCAACATGACAAATTTCAGCAGTACGTATTATACAAGTTACCATGTAATGATCAGTGAGATCATCACTTTGCGGTATAATATTTATATCAGTTGGATTGGTTCCATATGATATAATTAAATCTAGTGTATGATTTAGACGATGAGTGGGACCACTGACGTTTTGCGTGACCCCAAAGGAGTTTAATAAATCTGTAAACGCAGTCCCTAAAGCATCATTTGTATTATCTACGTGTATGTTAAAGTCTCCAACAATTATTGCTTTATCGACATTGACCAATAGATCTGAGAGAAAGTATGCAAACTCTTTTAGGAAATCAGCATAGGGCCCTGGAGGTCTATATAGGGTAGCCAAGGCTAGAGATAATATGGATTTGTTTCTTGCATCTAAGAGCGTAACATTTAGCACAAGTACTTCAAACGAATTAAACCTGTGACCTGTTTTCTGAGTAACATTAAGAATATCTCTATAGATTGTTGCAACACCGCCGCCACGACCGATCAGACGGGGCTCATGCTTATAACAGTATCCTGGTGGAGTAGACTCATTTAGACCGAAATAATCATTTGGTTTAAGCCAGGTTTCAGTAAGGCAAAGTACATCGAAACTATTATCTGTGACCATTTCATTTACAATAACCGCCTTAGGTGTGAGCGATCTAATGTTTAGAAGACCTAGCTTTAGAAACTGTTTTTGTTCACTGATATTTAGATTTTCTGGTTTAATTACAATAAGATTTTTGCTAGATCCTACACTAGATTTATTGTTTGGCCTCACTAAGCGAGGAATAGACACAGTTTCTATATAATGTTCTACACTACTTTTATCAATTAAGTTGGGACAGCAAAGACTGTGATTTGGACTTTGACTTACTAGTCATATGGTGTGTAACGTCTTGGAGATGTTGTCCGACAGAACAGCCGCTCCGATTCTGCTGGGGTGCAGGCCATCAGCACGGTAGAGCCTAGGTCGCTCCCAGAACAGATTCCAATTATTTACAAAGAGCAGTTTCTGTTCATTACACCATGACATTAACCATTCATTTAGAGCAAATAATCTACTGAACCTTTCTTGTCCTAGTCGGTACGTGGGAAGCGGTCCAGGCACGATGATCGTTGCTTCAGGCGATGTGCTGCGAACCGTCTCGATCAGGCTTCTGTAGTCCTTCTTCAGAACCTCCGTCTGCCGCAGCCTGATGTCGTTCGTCCCCGCATATAGTACCACAGCTCCGACGCGCTCGTCACCGTTCAGGATCTCGGGAACCTGTGCAGCGACATCAAGAACACGAGCACCAGGAAAGCAGTGAGTGCGCACCTTACGCTTACCTGAGGTAGCACGGACATGACGGACCATGGAAGTGCCGATGATCACGGCGG
The DNA here is from genome assembly GCF_051911475.1 of Siphateles boraxobius. Taxonomy (NCBI): domain Eukaryota; kingdom Metazoa; phylum Chordata; class Actinopteri; order Cypriniformes; family Leuciscidae; genus Siphateles; species Siphateles boraxobius. Next base: position 1,736,630 of record NW_027508722.1, on the reverse strand, counting down.
CGTCACGTTCCGGCTCGCGAAGAGGGGAGAAGCGGTTCCGGGTGGAGATCTCGAAGACCGGGAGGGGCGGGGAAGTCCTTGGTCTGGTCCTGGCTCGTGTCTTCCGCTGTGGGATCACCCAGGGTCCATGGTGTTGCCTCGGTGCCGGAGTGAATGAAGGCAGAGATGATCGCGTCCTCCTGGGCAGAGAAACGCACGGAGTAGACGAAGTCGGAGTCAAAAAGTTACTAACCACTGACTTGTGAGCATCGGCGCGTGATGTTTCAAGCGTTGATCGCCGATCTCGCAGCTCGGCTTGCTTCACCAGCAGAACGCGGATCTGTTTCTCCGACGACTCCAGCTCCAATCGTACCGAAACCAGCTCGAATGTGTCCTCACCTGCACTCAGAGGTAACGTTAGACACACATCCGATATGTTCGCCATTATAACAGATGAACAGTAAATTAGTAGTGATACTACCAATATCACTACTAATTTAGGACTGAAATGATGGATATAACCCGTATCCTTTCAGTCAAACGGGTGTAAAATGAGAGGGTCGATAGGCGCGAGGCCACGCGTGAAATGCTAGCGGGCTAAAGGCTAGTAGCCGAGATTCGGAAAGTTGGATCTAAGTAGCGATATCAAAGCAATCCGATTGTTTTTTATAAGGAATAGTGTCGAGGATAAGTTCACATGATATAAAAATAGAAAGTGCTTGTTTATAAATGAGTGGTAAAGAAGAAAATCAGGGATTAATGAATCAATTCGACGTAGCTCCAAACACAAACACAGATCGCACGCGCATGCGCATTAAATGTCTCCTTGCTATTTTTTACACATTCATAATCATTACTTGCCGGTTCTTTGTGGCAAGCTATATGCGTTCGCTCATCCGCTTGAGAGCGACTAAATAACAATGAGCGTATCCTGTATAGCCTATTTAAGTAATTAAATCAAAATAAAGGGGCGATTTGTCCACTAATGGCTTAAATGAACAACTACTAGTAGACTAGAAAAAAACATTAGTCGGAGGCAGCCCTTTTGTTCCACATATTTTCGAACCAGCAGGGCAGTCTGTGTTGAGCGCGCGACCCTGAGCGGAATATTCAGAAATGTGGTCTGATCGGAACAACGGAATTTTAAAATAATTAATCATTAGTTTATATCTTATACACTGTCCATCATTTTAATCCCACATCAAACACAGTATGTTGTCTATTTTATTTTATTTTAATTTTTTTAATTTTTTTAACGTTTTTAAGTACAATATTATGTTAGTCCACAGCCCCCACCAGGGGGTGCTAATGCTATGAGGAGTGGCACTTTTATTTCTTTTCTATTTTTGAACTTGATACAAATTTTGACACAACTGCACTTTTATTTTCTCTGTTTTTTAATTTCATGCAAGTTATGACACAGCTGAACTTTTTTTTCTTTTTTTTCTTTTTTTTTGAACTTGCTGTTATTTGATGTAGATAATTAGTTTGTATTTAGATACAACTTGTTACTATACTGATACTACTTGTTACTTCAATAAATTGGAAAATTTTAAGGCTTGTTGCGCATTTCATTAGCATTGTGTTGTGGCGATGGAGGCAGGGTGGGGCTTGAAAATTCCCCCTTGTCCAAAGTGGGGAATGACCGAAAAAGTTTGAGAACCGCTGCTTTAGTGTAAGTTCTGCCAGGAAGACTCAATTGTTATGTCACTTATTACCTTCACATCGAACCAATCATGTTCTAATACTTGCAGTATAAAAGATCAGTACTTACACATGTCTGAGTTCGCAGATGCTAACACAAAAAAATACCTCCATCCTCCCCACCACCCCCACCAGGATGGTCCCTTCCCCTCCATCCTCCCCACCCCCACCAGGATGGTTCTTTCCCCTCCATCCTCCCCACCACCCCCACCAGGATGGTCCCTTACCCTCCATCCTCCCCACCACCACCAGGATGGTCCCTTCCCCTCCATCCTTCCCACCACCACCACCACCAGGATGGCCCCTTCCCCTCCATCCTCCCCACCACCACCACCAGGACGGTCCCTTCAAGTCCATCCTCCCAACCCCCATCAGGATGGTCCCATCCCCTCCATCCTCCCCACACCCACAGGTTGGTCCCTTCTCCTCCACCCTCCCCACACCACCAGGATGGTCCCTTCCCCTCCATCCTCCCCACCCCCACCAGGTTGGTCTCTTCCCCTCCACCCTCCATCCTCCCCACCCCCACCAGGATGGTTCTTTCCCCTCCACCCTCCCCACCACCTCCAGGATGGTCCCTTCCCCTCCATCCTCCCCACCACCACCAGGATGGTCCCTTCCCCTTCATCCTCCCCACCACCACCAGGATGGTCCCTTTCCCTCCATCCTCCCCACCACCACCACCACCACCAGGATGACCCCTTCCCCTCCATCCTCCCCACCACCACCACCACCAGGATGGCCCCTTCCCCTCCATCCTCCCCACCCCCACCAGGATGGTCCCTTTCCCTCCATCCTCCCCACCACCACCACCAGGATGACCCCTTCCCCTCCATCCTCCCCACCACCACCACCACCACCAGGATGGCCCCTTCCCCTCCATCCTCCCCACCCCCACCAGGATGTTCCCTTCCCCTCCATCCTCCCCACCCCCACCAGGATGGTCCATTCCCCTCCATCCTCCCCACCACCACAAGGATGGTCCCTTCCCCTCCCCTACATCCTCCCCACCACCACCAGGATGGTCCCTTCACCTCCATCCTCCCCACCACCACCAGGATGGTCTCTTCCCCTCCACCCTCCAACCTCCCCACCCCCAGGATGGTCCCTTCCCCTCCACCTTCCCCACCACCACCACCAGGATGGTCCCTTCCCCTCCATCCTCCCCACCACCACCACCAGGATGGTCCCTTCCCCTCCATCCTCCCCACCCCCACCAGGATGGTCCCTTCCCCTCCATCCTCCCCACCCCCACCAGGATGGTCCCTTCCCCTCCATCCTCCCCACCACCACCAGGATGGTCCCTTCCCCTTCATCCTCCCCACCCCCACCAGGATGGTCTCTTCCCCTCCACTCTCCACCATCCCCACCCCCACCAAGATGGTTCTTTCCCCTCCATCCTCCCCACCACCACCAGGATGGACCCTTCAAGTCCATCCTCCCTACCCCCACCAGGATGGTCCCTTCCCCTCCATCCTCCACCCTCCCCAACCCCTCCAGGATGGTTCTTTCCCCTCCATCCTCCCCACCACCACCAGGATGGTGTCTTCCCCTCCATCCTCCCCACCCCCACCCAGATGGTCCCTTCCCCTCCATCCTCCCCACCACTTCCAGGATGGTCCCTTCAAGTCCATCCTCCTCACCCCCACCAGGACGGTCCCTTCCCCTTCATCCTCCCCACCCTCACCAGGATGGTCCCTTCCCCTCCATCCTCCCCACCACCGCCAGGATGGTCCCTTCCCCTCCATCCTCCCCAGCCGACCAGGATGGTCTCTTTCCCTCCACTCTCCACCCTCCCCACCCCCACCAGGATGGTTCTTTCCCCTCCATCCGCCCCACCTCCGCCACCAGGATGGTCCCTTCCCCTCCATCCTCCCCACCACCACCAGGATGGTCCCTTCCCCTCCATCCTCCCCACCACCACCAGGATGGTCCCTTCCCCTCCATCCTCCCCACCACCACCACAAGGATGGCCCCTTCCCCTCCATCCTCCCCACCACCACCAGGATGGTCCCTTCAAGTCCATCCTCCCCACCCCCACCAGGATGGTCCCTTCCCCTCCATCCTTCCCACCACCATCAGGATGGTCCCTTCCCCTCCATCCTCCCCTCCCCCACCATGATGGTCTCTTCCCCTCCACCCTCCCCACCCCAACCAGGATGGTTCTTTCCCCTCCATCCTCCCCACCACCACCAGGATGGTCTCTTCCCCTCCATCCTCCCCACCCCCACCAGGATGGTCCCTTCAAGTCTATCCTCCCCACCCCCACCAGGATGGTCCCTTCCCCTCCATCCTCCCCACCACCACCAGGATGGTCCCTTCCCCTCCATCCTCCCTTCCCCCACCATGATTGTCTCATCCCCTCCACCCTCCCCACCCCAACCAGGATGGTTCTTTCCCCTCCACCCTCCCCACCACCACCATGATGGTCTCTTCCCCTCCATCCT
>NW_027508722.1:1712500-1722500 GCF_051911475.1 Siphateles boraxobius | reverse complement strand
TAGGGTTAGTTGCATGTAATTATGCACAATTTATAGTAATTACTATAGTAACTACATTACATGTAACAAGGACACTGTAAAATAAAGTGTGACCCTTTTTGACTTCAGAACTGTCGGATTTTAGAGGACTATACACACAATGAAATAAATTCCTCTTTAGAAAAGAAAGAGACACAGAGAGCTGTACTGCCTTTGACAATCAACTCACTTACACACATTAACAGTGCTGTGCCACAGAGAGACGAGAACAACTGGAGCTGATCGGGTTATAACACAACATAAACAAAATCAAAATCAAAATCAAAAGCTGTCTGGTCAAACACAATACAATACACCGGGGCACACTGTTAATGAGCTCAGCCAGGCTCTCACAACACACACATCTTTCTCCCTGTGTGTGTGAGGAGTGCAAGGCCAACAGGATCTTGGTGTTTAAGCTGTAAATGTGCTCATGCATTTACTGCATGCTAAATATTTTATAAAATGAGTCAAAGTCTGCTAAGGGATAATTAAATGTAACAAATCGTGTACAGATGTATATTCTTTTATTGGAAAATTAAACAACATTTTACTAAACTTTGATAATTGCCTTTAAACAACTGAGAAGATCAACTATATTTTATAAAAATATAAAAAAATAAAAAAATAAAAAATATATATATATATATTACATCATCGGACGTCTACAAGGACTCATGTAAAGATCACTTATATAACAGTTTTATCTATTTATCTATTGACACAATTATGACACAAAGATCAGTCAAGAATAGAAAATTATTTAAAATATTAAAATCAGATATATCAGAATCAGAATGCGCAGTCCATGCATAAAAAATGTCAGTCAAAAGCAACACATTAAAGGATGTTGACTAACAAGTTTTTCAGTTGGATTGACGTTTATTCTTTTTAGCTGCAGTGTGAAGTGAAGTTCCCTGATCTTTATGACTCCAGGGAGTGAAGGACAAATTTATCTTCACATGCGTTATATATTATGTATGTTATCGTTTGACAGAAGCATGTTGAAGGCTGCCATTTATTTTGGATTTTTGGGTAATTATATTAAATAAAAATGTGCTGGAGATGTTCTAAATACTTTTTGGAAAGTTCATCATACTTATTTTATGGAATGAAGACTATTTTGTGGCTTCAATAATAAATGACATGTAACTCAAAAAGCGCAAATTTGTTGATTTTTGAAAATCAATTTCATTTTTATTTTACCAAAGGAGTTGTTATGATGCAAAAAGCAGTTTTTATTGTCTCTTATAACAAAAGTCTCATATTTAAACCCATGAAAATGCAGATCTTGTTGTAAATAATAGTGAAAAATCCCTTTTTAAAACTGTTGTTCCATTATTACCTCATTATTACCTGCAAGAACTATGCAATCATTTTTTAGTTTTTATTTGAACAATTATTTAAAATAAGTTATTAGTTGTTATGTCATTGCTGATGTTCTTACAGGTGGTTAGTAACACTAAAAATATGTACTAACTACATTTTCACAGGACGAAAAACGCTGTCTCAGTGTGGACAGAAGGCCAAAACGAAGATAAAAATATGTGTTTTAAATGTGTCCGGATAAGTGCAGAAGTAGCCTAAATCTTAAAGATATTAAAGTTGGCTAGTGTTTCCCATCAGTGAGTCTATATGCCGTCCTTCAGTCGAGCTGACCAATCATGACCTCCCGGTGAAGGCCTTCTTCATCAAGGACATTCGTGACCTTGAGAGACAAAGGAGAGCATATCACAGCTATATTTGTTGATATGCTGAGCACAGAGCTTAAAGTTCATATCTCATGTTTCAAGGTCTTTCCTAAACACATGCGGTGTGTTGTTATATCACTGTCCACTGGAACACGTTGAACCAGTGCAGACCTTTGAAAGTGTCTTTTTCCATTATGTCCGCTGACAAATGGCTTCTTCAGCGGCTTAGTAATTAAAGGAAACGAATTGTGAATGGAACATAATTGATGAGTAAGAACAGGTCATTCAAACATTATCTCTATGCGCTTCATCAGCTTGTTTGGTTTCAGTGTTTTTTGCTACGTTTCTTTGCCACTTTCTTGTCTGCCAGGCCTGCGTACTTGTTGCTTGCACTACAACACTGTAGTCAACACTGAATTTACTTCAGATGAACAATGAGGGTTTTTTCTTCTTTACAGCCTAATTGAACAATGGTTGCATCAATGAATCATTTTCCTGTTGTTCACTGTAAAGAAACAAGCTGTATTATATAAAGCGCTATAAAAATAAAGGTGACGACGACCAGAAATTTGGAGTTGCTCCAGTAATAACAAATCATTAGTGTTATTATGGTTTCTGTCCACCGGGTCGTCGTATCACAGCCCACATCATTTTTCCTGCAAACAACGACACAGCAGACTGGTGCTAGTCCAGTATACTTCAGTTAAAGATATCCGTGTGATGTTTTTAGACTTGTGTGATATTTTAACCATGTTTAACCTCCCACACAACCTAGTTGGCAGCATAAACTTGTCAATCCGTGTTTTGGAAGCTACCATTGGAGCTTTAAAGCTTTCCACTTCCTCACTTCTGTCTTGTGCACCGTTTGGAAATCCTATGAATTTCCCAATCTAGGCTTATTCGAAAAATGTCGCTCTATCTACATTTTTGCAAAAATCCAAAAATGTAGCATATTACATACAAATCACTGCAGTTTGCAGCTAAAATGACACTAGTTTCAGGAGAACTCAAAGACTTGTAGAAGCAAGTAAAACGGCATGGTTTATTCAGCAAATATACGTTTTTGTTTAAGTCTCACATTTGCTTTTGTTACCGATACTGGTTAGGTTTAGGGTTTCGTTTTGGTGGTACGTTATTTTTAAACGCTATCAAGCATTATTAATTTTTAGTGCCACTCACCGCAATACTGGGGTGTACTCAAAAACAAAGGAGAGCTGGATCCGAACGCAGCGAGTTTAATAATAGAATAAACACAATAACAAATACAACACAGAGAAACAGGGAACAGAATGAGCTCAGCAAACATAACATCCATGTAAGGCAAGACTCGACAAGAAACACTGGGGCTTAAACACACAAGGGGAAATAGGGAAACAAGACACACCTGGGAACAATCAAAGAACTAATCAACAAGAAAACCCACAAAGGACATGTAGCACAAGAGGAAATAACTAACATAAAAGTTCTCACAAGACCAGGATCATGACAGTGATTCACGTTCACCTGTTTTTAGCTCCTCTCACCTGACATTTCACTTTGAAACGTTCAAGAAGCAACACAATACTACTTTGGCAGGAATGTCACCACAGACATGTTTTCCCAATGATCCTGGATTGGCATTTCTTCCCCTGATATGATGCTCACCACTCACAACCACTGAAGCCTAGAGTCCCAGTTAACCCCTTCCCTTGATTCCCATTGTGTCTTCATACTTTCTCAATTCACCCACAGACAGCAACATAGTGTCGGTCCAGATCCGGCCCACATCTGGTACATGTTCTATCTAAGACCCCGTTCACACCGCAAGTTTTAATGCTCAATTTGGATTTTTTGCTCAGATCCGATTTTTTGTTTGGCTGTTCAGTTACCTTTTAAAATGTGGCCTATATCAGATTCCAGTGTGAACTGTTTGCGGTTTCCAACTGACCCGCATCACATGCGCAAAAGAAAAATAACTATGACATCAGACTCAGCCGGCTGTTGCACTAAAGTTGGGGAGTTTATGGAGGAAGCATTTTCGCTTTTATTTCAAAATGTTTGTGTAATGGCAGCCGTAACATTAATGAGCTGGTGCTGAGGAGGAGAATTATGAAGAGAAAGAGAGCAAAATTAGTTATTTTGGCCTTTTGCGGGGTTATGGCTGCAAATTCACTACAGAAGTCTGTAATCAGATCTGGACAAAAATCAGATCTGGGCAAGATTTGAGTGTTCACACTACTTCTGAAGAAGTCTGACCTGGTCACTTGACCCCCAAAAAATTGGATTTGAGCCACTTTTGCCTGCAGTCTGAACGGGGTCCAAATGCACCAGATGTGGCCTGGATCTGGGCCGACACTATGTTGCTGTCTGGGACTTTTCTTGTCCCTGGGCAGAGCTTATGTTACTCTGTCTCTGCAAGCGATAGTTGCTCCAACTCTATTTACTTTTGGTGTCTTTGCAGCCCTTGTGTTCGTATTGTACTTCAATCCTTGTACCATGAGATCTTGACCATGGTGTTGCCTCTTGTTTCCACATGTTTTTACTCTCCTCTAGACCTATTGCACAAAAACTTCCTGTACAACATGGACTGATTTTAATTGCTACCATCAACATATGCAAATCTATTTGACTCAAGTTATTCAAGCAAACCTCGGCTCTGATCTTTCTCTGCATCAGTGATCATAACTGCACTCAAAGTTTTCCATGCTTCAAGGCAAAACCTCCCATTTAAAATATGCTCAACAAGCACTGATTTCATAGTTGTCAGTTATTAGTCTCCATTCTTCTCAGTTATTAGTCTCCCCCAGTAAACCTGGGCAAGCAATGTTGGAGGGATTTCCACAGATTTCATTTTTATTTCTGAGGATGAAGAAAGCAAAGCTCTTTGCAGATTGTTGATTATACTTATTCTGTAGCCACTGATGAACATTAACTTCCCTGGAATGCAGTGGCATTTTAAGATGTATACTGTTCTTGCAGATCTACTGTATGTCTATTTTGTATTAGAATTCCAGTGTATACCAAACTAGCATCATTAAAACTCCCAACAGCTACTGCAACCATTCATTCTGCACAAGAACAGCAGCCACAACACGAGCACCTCAAACCCCCGGAGCGGATACACCACAAATATGATTTTGTTGAATGGAGTTCCACAAAAATGAGTAGAGTTGTTTACACAATCCCACCAAACAAACTGCTAACCAGTGTTGTAGTCGAGATCATCAACCACCAGTCCAGGCCGAGACCCGAGTAGGTTAAGTCTGAAAGTGTTACTTCACCAAATAATGAAAATTATCTGACAATTATCTCGCCCTCAAGCAATCCTGGATGTAGGACTTTCTTTTTTCAGCTAAACACAATCGGACTTATATTAAAGGTCCCCTATTATGCCCCTTTCCACAAGATGTAAAATAAGTCTCTGATGTCCCCAGAGTGTGTATGTGAAGTTTTAGCTGAAAATACCCAACAGATCATTTTTTACACCATGTTTAATTTGTCATTTTTTGGTGCGCAGAAAAACGCGCTGTTTTAGTGTGTGCTCTTTAAATGCAAATGACTGTGGTTGAAATATTGTTTGCAAAACAACATTGCTAACTGTCTAGCTATTAGCCATTTAAAAAACATCTTAATACTTTGTATTAGGAGCATTATGAGAAAGCTTCATTTTCCCAGATTTTCTTTAAGACCATAATCAGTTTCTAGAATTTGTTCAGTAAGAATAAATCACACATTAGATTATGTCAGATTAGTTTTATTGTGAACATTCTGTACATCGATGGACCTGAGGATAGAGATGTGCCACAGGGATATGAAACTGGGGCGGTTGCAATTTGCAGCGACAGTCTCATGGCAGAGAATCACGGCAGGTGTGGAGATGGCCAACAAAACTGCAGGACAATCAGTCGTATAAATAGAGCTGCGCCATCTGATGGGAACACAAATAAAAGACTGAAAGTGCAGAACATGTGTGAATATGGTGAATATTAAAGCTATTTTAATGGGAGGTTCTGCAGCTCTGTTGGAGGATTGAGGACTGAAGGAGTTAATGCACATTTACTGATGCACAGAATTTAAGAAGTGTTTGGTTCTTGTAGAACATGTTGGTTTGTCAATGGTGAATAAAAGTACCCTTTAGCTTACTTTTAAAAAGATTACTTATTATGGAAATAATTTTTAGACACTTAATTCCATGTTATTAGCATTTAACCGTATTAGAGTTTAGATATGTATTAAATGCAATTAGTTGGACTTAAAGTATGGACTCAAGTAAGACTAAGTATATCTATATATGTAATTTTATAATTACTTCTATTGTTTATGAGTAAAATACTCCAAATATCCCGACATGCATGTTAAAGTGAAATATACTCTAAAATGATTTCTATTGAAACTTTAAAAAAATTGGTGTGGAAATGATTTTCGATCAGAAACTGAGTTTATTTCACCGGTAATTATAAAGAATCGACAAGCAGTATATTGAATTAAACATGAAATTTGAAGTAGAAAGATTGAAATAGTATTTACTTCAGTAATCTTTGACTAAACTAAAACTTCACAAGAAAAAAAAAAATCAGTGTGTTTTAAAGTGTATTTTAAATATATTTGTAATTACACATTCATAATGATGTACATTTAAATGATACTGACTTGTATACTAAATGTAATATTGAATAAAATACAAAAGTTCAAATTATAATCAAGTACTCTACACTTGCTTTAGTATGTTAATCAACACATCAAAATAAGTGTACCTCTTGAAGGCACGACAAAAGTTTTTAAAACATAATGATTTAAAATATACTTTAAAGATTTGAAGTTCATTACATTTACATTTTACATTTAATCATTTAGCAGACACTTTTATCCAAAGCGACTTACAAATGAGGAGAGTTAAACCAACAATAGGACAACAGAATGTACTGTGAGTGCTGTGACCCTTCCCAGTTTAGTCTAACACAGTACGTATATACAATAAAAAAATAGATATAGAGTAGAAGAGAGGAGAAAATAAAGTGTTAGTATTAATGGATCAAGTGTTGCCAAAAAAGACAAGTGCACATTCAGTACAATTGGATAATTAATAAATAAATCTGTGGTACATACAAAGAATCACAAATCCAGTCTTAAATGAGAAACAGAAATAATTAGTAAAGATAGAGGAACGTGAGCTCCGGCAGGGAACGCAGCAAGTGCTCGACCGGCTGCTCCTCAGCGGGAGTTGCATTGGAATTGCTTTTAGAAGCAGAGTTGCAGGCGATGAAGCAAATGGTAATTCCATTTCAGTTCACAAGATTCGTTCTCAGCTCGGATGAGCTGAAGATCTCTATCGGTGGCTGAAAATGTTCTGCTCCTGGGTTATGAAGATTCTCACAATGCATATGTATGAGTGTGAATGTGGGGCTGATCCTGTACATTTTTATATTAAGAGCATTTTCTAAGCTCAAGGTAATGCGTACACATATTCACTGGACCACACTGAACAATAACAGTTTTGTGCATATACTATTTGAACCAAAGATACCAATGCTGAACAATAGTGTTGGAGAAATTGATCTTTCCCTATTAAAGTCGACACCATTGCTGGAAGTTACTGTACATGACTGAGGAAGTGTATGACTGATGAGTGGACTTGCCTTAAAAAGAGACTTTGATATGATATGATATGATATGAGCGTATTGCTAAGCAAATGGAGCTGAAGTTGGAAATGTAAATTTGTTCAAGCACACTGATCTGTTAAGACCAGGAACACAAAGACAGGAAATAGCATCACAAACCCCTGGTGTGAATCTGCAGGACGATGCATATCATACTCTTAGTGCTGGGATTGGTTGAGATTACATTATTGCAATCTCATTTTTTGCAGTGTTTCCGTAATGAATACAAAACTTGATGTGCATCTTAAAGGATGTGCTTTGTTTTAGGAGGGTCAGAATCACAGACAGACCCCAGTGTTCCAGAATTCAATCTTGCGTCAATAATTCATCTTGATAAATTTGAATAATCTCACTGTAGGGTATGTACACTCAAGCCCGTGTTCACTACAGAAACATGATTTAAAATCTGCTCCAGAAATCAATATGGATGCGAACCCAAAGGGCTGGATATCGGAAAGCCGTTCTTTCGCTGTGACTCTTGGGAATTTCTGCTGATATGCTATAAATCCAAGCTGAAATGTCATATTAAATGTGGGATTGGCGTTGAGAATGTTAGCGAGGCACGAGGTGCATGTCAGTGTGTTTCTGAAGCAGCTTTTAGGTCGCTAAAAGAAGTTTCAAAAAGTCTTTGAAACTGAGAATTATTATGTTTGGATTAATGAATATTTGGTTTTTGACACCAAGCTCTTGTACACCTTGTCTTAGAAGAAAGTTTATATATAGAACCTTTAAGGGATCTGTCTTACACTTCATATATATATATATATATATATATATAGTTTCCATCATAGAATTATTTTATGGATTTAGTTTTCATTTTTTAATTTATGAGTTTAACAGCTCATAAATATACTTTATCACTGGAAATAAAATAAAATAACCCATTAAACATAATTAACCCATTAAACTCCATATCGTCGCTGTCGGGCGGAATCCTCGTATCTCCTAAACCGTTATTTTTCAGGAAATAAAAAAAACTGCATATTTTTTGAGTTATTAAACATTGTATCGTTAAAGTTGGTATTATACCTTATATTGCTATTATATACTGTTGTGTACCAACATTAACACAATATTTCCCCAAAATCATGTTTAATCGGAGATACGAGGTTTATGACTTGGGAGCAGGGAGATACGAGTTTACGCTGTCATTGATAAGAATGGAACGGACGCAGACTTCGCTGCTGCCAGCTGTGTTCATTAAAGTCCGCGATCGCGTTGAGCCTTTTGACGAGACAAGGCTTTTGGAGCTTATCAAAGCTTATGATTGTGGTTACATATATCTTCCTAAACTCTATTTTAAAAGTTTATGAGCTATAAGTGATGCAATACAAAAAAAAAAAAAAAAAACGAGCTGACTAGGCTGTCTAATAGGCGGAAATTAGCCTAATCTGCACGCAAACTTACCTTTGTGGCTCACAGGCTTCCTTCTGCACCTAAGCATTACAGCTTTCAATTTTTAACAAAACAGGCTTACTCAATTGTATCTAACCTAACTATTTTCACTCGTTATTGCCTAAAAAACAGATTAAGTTATCCAAAGATAGGCTTACTTGACGCCAGTAGATAGCCAATTTTTTTTCTCTCGTAAAAACACTAGTTGGTGTATTTTACATGCACAGTGCCAAGAAAGGGAACTTTGAGTCAGTAAAATAATAATAAAAACAATAATTTAATGGTGGTATCCAAAACATTCAATTCAAGTATTATATTATATTCATTTTAAAACTTCAATGCACATTTATAATAAGCCTATAAGTAGACATTTAAAATACATCAATAACTGATATCATAGTTTAACAATACAATAAAATATATCATATTAATATAAAATTATATTTATAATATAATAAAATCACAGTTAAGGCTTGTGTATTTGTGTTTGTGAGTATGGTTAGCCCTTGTCTGTGTGCATGTATCTGTGAGGCTCTGTGTGTGTTGTTACATTGCCATCACACTGACTGTATTAAAGGAGAACTCCGGCGCAAAATAAACCTGGGGTGTAATAACACATTGGTACCGAGTCGACTGTTCTCTGGGATTTGTTTTCATGATAATCGAGTGTAAAGAGTTTTATCTCTAAAAACTGTTTAGCTTATAACGCTAGTATATGGAGCATATAATAAGTAAAAAGAGATCGCTAGTTAATACCACTAACAAGGCTCAAAATAGCCCCACACTAACACGCTAGCTTAATGAGGGTCTCTACCTGCAAACCGAAGCACTGAGAACTTTGTAAGTGTACAGACAGTTTAATAATAATATACTTTATAAAGACAGTACCATCGCGGAGCCATCTTTGGGAAACAGTCTCGACCAGTCGAACCACGAACGCCGTGCTGCGTGACTTGGAATCTCACAGTTCAGCTCACTTAGCACGGCGTTAGTGGTTCGACTGGTCGAGACTGTTTCTCAGTGCTTCGGTTTGGACCCTCATTATGCTACCGTGTTAGTGTGGGGCTATTTGAGCCTTGTTAGTGCTATTAACTAGTGATTTCTTTTAACTTATTATATAAGTAATAAGTCTGGTCCCACTGGAAGCCTCTTTTCCTTGGAGGTGCGTCTTCCTCAGTATCTGAGCATGAATGCTCTGCATCCGAGTCCTCATCGCCTCCACCATGGAAAACTTCAAAATACACACACAAACCAAAAAT